>NC_056562.1:12904694-12909108 GCF_013358625.1 Macadamia integrifolia | reverse complement strand
CCTTTACCTCTTCTAGAGGTGTAATCCTTGCATCAACATCAAGTACCGATGCTAAGTAGCCCTGACATCCACTTTCCAACAATTTTACCGCTTGGAGGGCGGAGACGAGGACCTTCCTCACCCGTTTCATTTTATCTGCCCGGTATACCAATTCTTTCCCCTCATTATCTGTCACCCTAATCACCTTTTCAGCACACATCACATTAGCTTGATGAGCCAACAACCAATCCATGCCCAATATAAACATCAAAATTCTGCATATTGAACTTAATGAGTTGTGCATCAAATTTCTCTCCACTAATTTCCACTGGGCACGGCCCATACACCTCCTTTAACTGAATAACTTTACCAGTAGGCATACTAACAATCATTCCGTGATCTAGGATCCTGGGTGGCATCCCAAGTTTCTCGGTAAATCTCTTAGATGCAAATGAATGAGTAGCTCCTGAATCGAATAAAACGTAGGTTGGTATGCCTGATATGGATAGGACACCTAGTGTAACAATGTATATAATTTCAGCAGGTCATCAATATTTAACATAAGGAAATTCTTAATTTAAAATGTACCTGCTACTACTTCTGTACTGGGCTCAACTTCCTCAGCTGATAGAGCATACATCCTTCCTTGCGGTTGACTTCCCCGAGCTAAGGGAGGTCGGTACGCCGAGGGCTGACTGGAGGGCAAGGCTGGTCTGACCTGACAGTCTTTTGCATAATGCCCATATGAATGGCAGTTAAAGCAACGAATCTGAGATGTCAAAACTGAGGCGGGGCACCTCTGCACTTGACCCGTTGCAGATGGAGGTCGGGGTGGCCTTGGAGCTGTAGGTGTCGCACTAGTGTTCGGGCAAAAAGATGTGGAGCCCAAACCACCAGCTAGTCTAGGAGGGTAGCCAGATGGCCTATAGGGCTGCCTATACATAGGCCCAGAACTGTACGAACCACGGTATATCTTGGAGGAGTTTCCCATATCCGGAAATGGGTTCGTTCTCTTCCACAGTCCAGGGGTGAGGGACTGTTCTTCCTTTTGCTTATCCTCTATGGTCTTGGCCTTCTGCACAATCTAACCATAGTCAGTCAAATCCAAGACCTCAAGTACTGACCCAATGGATGCTTTTAGGCCTTTTAGAAATCTCGTAGCCTTCTCCTCAGCCGTCCGCATATGCCTTGGGGAAAAATGGAACAAGCTCTCAAATTGCTGTTGGTACTCAAGGATAGTCTTGCCTCCTTGAGTTAAGGCCATAAACTTAGTCTCCTTGCGGTCTCTGAAGCTGCGTGGGTAATGATTGTCCAGGAACAACTCCTTGAACTGTTCCCAGGTGGGTTCTGGATGGGCAGCCAACAATATGGGCTTAGAAGCTTGCCACCAGGAGTTGGCCTCCTTCTGGAGTTGCAACCCCACACAAATGAGTTTCTGTGCGTCTGTGCACTCAATCACCTCAAATATTTTCTCTAGTTCTTGGATCCATTGGTCCGGTTCCAGAGGATCACTCCCCACCTTAGAGAATACAGGTGGTAAGTTCCTCTTGAATGACTCCACTACCTTTGACGTATTATTCGTCGACGGGAAGTTAGGAGCATAAGCCGGATAGTAAGAGTATGGAGGAGGCACCCCATACTGAGGAACACTGAATGGTGGAATTGGAGGTGTACCTCCCACTTGTGGTCCCGTTCTTAACCCTACAGGAGGGTCCTGTGGAGTAAGTATCCGAGGAGGTTGACCTGATTGAGAAAGGTCCAATTGTTGCTGAATAGCAGTCATAAATGCTTGCTGTTGCTAAAGCATTTGTTGCTGAAAATCCTGTTGTGACTGCTGAATTATGGTAGCAACATCTCCCAGAGTAATAACCGGTGGAGGGTCCGGGAGTGTAGTCATAGGTGCGTCCCCATGTGCCCCACCCTGACCAAGGGTCTCTGGAGGTGGTGGAGGTGAGGTTTGCCCCACAGAGCGGGACCTCTTGGGATTCAATGGTCGACCGACCGGACGAGGACCACGCGAGGTACCTCGGGCATTGCTACTGGATCTAGTACATACCATCGTATCCCTGTACTTGGAACATATCATGCACCACATTGGTTAAACACTGTAGAATTGATTTCAGCACACAAGTATATGCCATCACATAGGGTATTGTAGTGTATGATAGTCTGCAACTAACCGCAACTTAATTCCAAGATACAAGACCGGTGCTCTGACAAATATGTTAATGGTCCCACTTGACCATAACACGCAATTATAAGAATAATGACAAAATCAATAAATTATATTAATAATATTAATAACATAAAAAAATTTCCATTTTCCCCAAGTTTCCTCAACCGGTGGGCTGCACCAACAGGCAGGTGGCCCGTCGATCGGCCCGCCGATCCAAATCCTCAACCGGTCGGCAGGGTGGCCCGCCGGTTGGCCCGTCGATCCTGGCCGAGTAAAAAATCGAACAGGGCCCATCAGGCTATGTTCAATTGTATTTCCCTCGTTTCTCCTCTCTCTCTCTCTCCACCAGGCGATTTTAGAGACCATTTCGACGCTCCCACTCGCGATTCCACTCATCAACTCGGTGATTTGTGAGAAGATTCAACTCTCCCACTTCCAAGTAAGTTCTCCTTCTCTTTTTCTCAGAATTTTTGCTTGGGGGTAAAATTCATGTGTAGACTTTAATCTAGGTTCTTTTTCCATATTTCTTTCTATAGAATAGTGTTTCCATGTGATTGTGATGTTTCTCTTGTGGTTTATTTCTAGTTTCTAGGATTTACCTTTCCATTTTGAGAAAAACCCCAACCGTGCCCAAGTTTTTTTCAAATTTGGGGGTTTCTTCATTTCTTTCTCTTTTTCCCCAATTAATGATTCCATTGTGATGCATTATGCTTGATTTGTGCTTAACATGCTATAGAATTCATGGAAAGTCCCTTATGCTTGAAATCCCCATGTCTTCCCATGAAAATCCCTCTTTTGTATTGGGTTTTCCCTAATTTTCTTTACATGCTTGGTATTTGTGGACATCAATAGCCTATTAGAGTATGTTTTTGCATGTTCATGATCTCGCTACCATGGCATTTCCGTCTTAGACCTATAGTTTCAAGCTTTACTCCATTGTGAATGAACTTGAGCATTGAAAATTTGAATCCTCTCATGTTACATATGCCCCTTTCTATCATACTGCTGTTTAACCATGACTCTGTTTTGTAACTTAACGTGCATCTCGTCTATAGATTCCCTATCATTCCTAGCTTGTCGCATTTTCTATTTTGTGAGAAATTTGAGTTTTGGGGCTCCCCCTTACTGCTGTCATTCTCCTCTCCTTACTCACCCTGCTTTCCTCTTTTCTTGCCAGGATGTCATCTCGCACCAGCAAGGGGCCCTCATCCTCTGGCACTCGATGTAAGACCACCGCTTCTAAGCGAAAGAGTGTGGGAACCAGCTCTCCAGCCCCCCACACAGGGAGACCCGGACCTGCCCGATTTGACCCTTCAGACTACGATGAGGAGCTCTTTCACAGTGCAGAGGCAGCAGCCAACTGGCCGGCTTTCCTGAAGAGGTCGGTAATGATGGAGAAGACCGTGGTAGTCGATAACTTCCACAAGGCTCGGCTTCAGGAGAGGTTCACAACACTGGGCTGGGAGTCTATCCTCCATGTAGACCGTCCGTGCTACGAGTAGCTAGTTTGTAGGTTCTACTGCAACTTGGAGGTTTCCTATCAGTATGGGGAGTACACTATAGTCAGCTTGGTGAAAGGGGTGGACATCCAGCTGACCGTGGACACCTTGGCTAGCATCTTGGGCATCTCCGCGGCTGGGCACCGTTACTACAGTCCTCCCAGGAGTAAGCCCCTGGGACCATTCATGAGTTTGGAGACGCCGGACTACATCTACGAGACCATCTGTGGCAGCAGTGCCCGTCCGGAGTTTGAGACATCCTTCTACCCCGAGGTTCACGTGTTTGCCCATTTGGTTCAGTTCAACTTGCTCCTCAGAGGAGGTCATCGGAACCAGGTGGGCTTCATGGCAGCCTTCCTAGCTTTCTGCATTTACACGAGCGTAGAGGGAGGTGTCGAGCACTTGTGCCTGCCATACATCATCCTCAAGACGATGGAGCACCATACTTCCCACCCTGAGGATGGAGGATTCCCCTATGGTAGGATCCTCACTAGGATCTTCGAGTTTTTCGGGGTGGACCTGAGTGGCGAGGAGGGGAAAACTCCGACGGATAAGTTCGACAGGGGTAACCTCTTGAGGATGGGTCTTCATACCCTTATGGATACACCTCCGAGAGCAGGAGCTCAGAGAGGTAGGGATAGGAGGGCTGCCCCTATGGAGGATGTCCACATGGAGGAGTCCAGCGGGGAGGATGAGGACTATGTTCCTTAGGATGAGGAGGATGACCTGGTGGGTGATGACATCCCTAAGGAGGTGCCTC
>NC_056562.1:12884831-12904661 GCF_013358625.1 Macadamia integrifolia | reverse complement strand
AGCATAGAGCCCCAGCACCTAAGAGTGGTGCATACAATTTTGAAGGCATGATGTCCACCATGCGGGCCTTGAAGGATGGCCAAAATCAGCTGCTAAGAAGGTTGGACGAGAGTGCTTCCAGGGAAGAACGCATCCTGGAGAGGCAGGCTACCTTGGAGAACTCCTTTCTCCAACTGGGCCAGGACTTGAGAACCACGGCCAACGCCATCTCAGTAGATTTTGGCCGACTATAGAGGGAGGTACAGCTGGTGAATGCGAGGTTTGACTACTACGACCATCGCCTCGACGTCAACTCTAGACCTCCGGCGAACGTAGTAATCATAGATGACGACGATGATGATCAGTGAAGGCTTAGCTCGCCCACACCAACTTCTTATCTGTTTCCTGTTATTGGATCTTGTTGTATATTTTATTTCTTTTCTCATTCCTTGTACTTGCACTATAACTGGAATTATTTGTGGGATAATGTGTTTTGATAGTGGTTGGTGATGAATTTATATTTGAATTCTTGTGTAGTTTAGTTGTGGTGTCTACTATTACCTTTTTTATCATTGTTATATTATATATCTGTTGTTTATCAGGTGTTTGTGTGTAAATTTTTGAAAATCCCATTTTACGCCGTTATGCTGCAAAAATTTTGTCAAACTAGTACTCGATAGATTATAACACCAACTTATTTACTTTTTATCTACTCTCACGCATGCCATGAATGCAACATCTAAATGCAACCCTTTTTAATACTTTCTTTCTTTGGCTTTTAACTCCTTAGAGCTTTTACATTAACCCAACCCCATTTTCCTATTATAGATTCTACGAGATTCTAATGGTATGCTGTGAGTGGAGCAGAGCATCATGCTCTGATACCACCGTTTGTCACACCCCATTCACACCGAACTGGGCCAGTGACTGGGTTAACACCGGTTAACCCAAACCTGCCAGGATCATCTGATACTGTATTCCACCACAGCATATACACAACTAATAAAAGCTTATCAGATCAACGGAAGACTTGGTTTACCTATGAATATTCCCCTAATACTTGATACCCGAATTGTGATACAATAGTTATATACATGTGGGCCCGAAGGCATGATAATTACACAATAAAAGTACAATTCACATATCAAGTACAAAAAGGAAACCACCAAAAATCAGAGTATATAACTCGGCTCGGTATCAAAGGTTGAGCCCAGCTCGGCATTACATGGTAGAGCTCAGCTCGGCCTCAAAAGTGGAGCTCAGCTTGGCATCAGAACTGCGGTCCCGTAGCACAACTCACGCACGAGCAATCAGTGTCGTGCTCTAACTCCTCAGGGGCCCACTAGTCCTCTTTAGGGAACTCAACCGTGGGACCTGATCCATGCTCTTCAGATGGATGACCTGTAAAATCATCTAAAAAGAGGTGCACATGTGGGGTGAGCTCACTAGCTCAGTAAGTGGAAAGATGGACCACACAGCAGTCCACACAGCAAAACACAATCATATGCACTATATGCTATGCAATACATTTTAAATCACATCCACCTAGGCAACATTATGAAGTCTTTGGTTTAGTGCTACTACAGCCACAGTGCGCGTATACTCCGAGTACGAGCCGCGAACTCCATCCCACGATACGCCCATAGGGCTGTCGGAGAAGGCCCACCGTGAGTACTCAGAAAAGTAAAAACATACCGACCACCGGCTCTCAACAAAAAAGTAAATGACTGAAACTAAAGGTGCTGACTCCAGCAATTTAAAAGCAGTACGATTGGTCCTCTTGAATATACCACCGGGGTTGCCGACTGTCCTAATGACCCGTCGGGCGTTATGTCTAACCGCCACAGTGACCCGACAACCGCGACCATTGCTTCCCCCCAAATGGTAACCCAACACCTTAACCCCTGCTGGGAAGGGTCATATCACGGGATGATGAAAATCCTAAACCGCATGCTCCTATATGACAATCGTACGATTGCATAGTGCCACCACATCCCATACCACGGGCCACCAATGCACTTGTTTCCAAGCCGACTACGACATCTAGCCTATTAATGCATTATGCACAATGATGTCAACATTCATCACATAAGCATCTTATCATTTGGCATATGGAAAGTAAACATAACACCCATGCATAACAATGTGAGGATGAACTAATCTACATAGCATTTTCATAATGGCGTGGCTAGACTAGATACAATTAAATGAATGCCAAACAATGCCTTGAAACAAGGCCAAACATCCTCTCCCCACTTACCTGTAGTGTACAAGGATTCCCGTTCAGTATGGGTGAGATCCGGTGTGAGAAGCGTAGGATTTGGTGAACCTAACATGAGTGAGCGGGGTTAGTATTTCATCATCTTAGGATCAAAATTAACGAGATCCGATGACAAAATCATGTTTAGAACGTTAAAAGAAGGTCGCACGTCCGATTTGGGTCCAATCGGACGTAAGAATCACATTTGGAGCCTCTCAGGTGGGTCAGACAGCCCACCTGTCTGGCCCACCAGTTGGCCCACCGGTCTGGACAGGCGGGTAGGTCAGCCCGCTGGTTGGCCCACCGGTCTGGCCTGTCGATTGGGCCAGGGGGTCTACTAAGACCAGCGGGCAAGGTGGCCCACCGGTTGTGCCCGAGGGCCCTGCCCTCTCAGGCGGGTGCCCGAGGGCCCTGCCCTCTCAGGCGGGTGCCCACAGGAGGGCCAGATGGCCCACAGGTGTTGGCCACCGGTCTTGGTGGGAAACCTGCTATTTCTTCCCAACTTCCTCCATTCTTTGGGGATTCAAATGGAGCTTTTCCAAACCCGTTCTTCACACTTTCAAAGTCTTATAGGATGGTTCTAACCTAGATCTAGGTTAGATTCAAGTGATGGGAAGCCATCTTACCTTCTTTGCTCAAGAACACCTTCAAACCCCCAAAATCACTTTAAATCCACAATGCTTCTCCAACCTTGTCAATACCTCTTCAAATCCTTCAAGATCAACACATAAATCATCTATTAAACCTTAGATTCATCATTTCAAAGGGGATTTACAGGATCTCAAGAAACCCTACTCGAATCAAGGGTTTTACTTGGGTAAGGTGAAAGTTTAAGGAACCTAACCTTGCTTACCTCTAAATGTAGATCTAGTGTTGAAGATCACTCTTCCGGCGCCGGAATGTGGAGATCAAGCCTCGGCGCCGATGACATCCATCTCTTCTTCTTCTTCCTTCTCTTCCCTTCTTATTCCCTTTCTTCTCTCTCTCCTCTTTACTCCTCTCACCAACGTACGAGTGTCATAAATGAGAAAAGAAAAGAAAGTATAAATGCTATATATACTTCTTTAAAATACTAAGTAATTCACATGGGTGGGTCACTCAGGTGGGTGGATGAGCCCACCTGAGGGTGAAAACTTGGGATTTTGATAGAATTCGGCCCTCGGTGCGAACCTCGCCCTTGGCATACGATGTAATATACGTATGCGCCTTAATATACGGCTACATACCTGCTTTATCCGTACATGGCCTTATGATAGGTGCATGTACACGGCTTGGGTATTCCCGTCTCTTCTAGCACTGGCTTGGACTTGTCGGCCCAACCGGTGTTTAAGGTCACCCTTGCCATCATAGTCCATAAGGAACCCACTCTAAGTCTCTCCGGTTCGGGTCCTGCACAGTTAAACCGGGTCAACCATGTAATCAGACCGGGTTTAAGAAGTAGGGTATTACATCACACCTCTAGAGGAAGTAGGGATAGTTAAAGAGTTCCCAGACGTCTTTCCAGATGATATGACTCAGCTACCACTTGACAGGGAGTTGGAATTTGCTATAGATTTGATTCTTGGAGCTGCTCTGATGTCCAAGGCTTTGTACAGAATGGCACCAATAGAATTAAAAGAGTTACAAGTACAATTGCAAGATCTGTTGAAGAAGAGATTCATACGCCCAAGTGTATCACTTTGGGGTGCTCCAGTGTTGTCTATTAAGAAGTAAGATGGGAGCCTACGTATGTGCATTGATTATCGGAAATTGAACAAGTTAACCATCAAGAACCGGTATCCATTGCCACGCATAGATGATATGTTTGATTAGCTACAAGGTGCTAAGATATTTTCAAAGATTGACCTTAGTTCGGGGTATTATCAACTCAAAATAAAAAGTTGTGATATACCAAAGATAGCCTTTAGTACTTGGTACGGTCATTATGAGTTCTTAATGTTGTCTTTCGGGTTGACCAATGCTCCAGCAACTTTCATGGGTTTGATAAACCGAGTGTTTCATAATGTTCTTGAAAAGTGGGTTATTATTTTTATTGATGATATCTTGATCTACTCGAAGTCAGAAGAAGACCATGCAATACACTTGAGGATGGTACTACAGAGACTTTGAGAGAAACAGTAATATGCGAAACTCAGCAAGTGTGAATTTTGGCTCAGACATGTTGGATTCCTAGGACACGTGGTGTCTGAAAATGGAATTGAAGTGGATCCGGATAAGATGAAAGTCGTAGTAGATTGGAAGGTACCCAAGAGTATAACAGAAATTAGAAGTTTCTTTGGTTTGGCAGGTTACTATAGATGCTTCATCGAGAACTTTTCTTGGATTTCAGCACCAATGACCAAGCTGACTAGGAAGGATATAAAGTTTGATTGGTCAAGGGAGTGTGAAGAAAGCTTTCAAGAGCTGAAGAAGCGGCTAGTGTCAGCACCAGTGTTGACTATTCCTAAAGGCAAAGGTGGAATGACAGTGTATACCGATGCTTCCAAAGTCGGATTGGGCTATGTACTTATGCAACACGGCAAGGTGGTAGCATATGCATCTAGACAGTTGCAGGACTATGAAAAGAACTACCCTACCCATGACTTAGAGCTAGAAGCGGTCATTTTTGCCTTAAAGATTTGGTGTTACTACTTATATAGTAAAAAGTGTGAAATATACAGTGACCGCAAAAGTTTTAAGTACTTTTTCATCCAAAAAGACTTGAATATGAGAGAAAGGAGATGGCTTGAGCTTATAAAAGATTATGATTGTGATATTCAGTATCACCCAGGGAAGGCCAACGTAGTGGCAGATGCATTAAGCCAGAAAGCTCAAACTGTGTCACTTTCCTATCTAGCTATCAGTCCAAAGCTCGTACAGGAGGCGATGTTAATGGATGAAATCCTCTTGTATGAGGAAGTGACCATGGAACTAGAGCACCAAGCAAATGATGTTCAATAGTTGCCTTTGTCCTTGGCAGCTCTACAGGTACACTCTTCCATCAGGGAAGAAATTATAATGAAATAGCCATTACAACAGATCAGAGAGAAGATTCAAGAGCAAACAATGAATGACCCTAACCTTACATTAGCCAATGATGGGGCACTATTGTTTCGGGGCAGATTGTGTGTACCCTGTGATGAGGTAATACAAGATAAAATAGTAAAAGTAGTTCTGAGTACTCTCTTCACCCTGGAAGTACCAAGATGTACAAAGACCTAAAGCAGCACTACTGGTAGCCTAGCAATGAAGTTCACAATAGCTCTATATGTGTCGACTTGCCTTGCATGTCAAAAAGTCAAAGCTGAATGGCATCGACCTTTTGACACTCTTCAACCACTCCCAGTACTTGAATGGAAGTGGGATAACATTACAATGGACTTCGTCACCGGACTACCACATACACCTAAGGGAATGGATGCTATTTGGGTAGTAGTTGACAGGCTTACTAAGACAGCTCACTTTAGTTTGATCAGGACCAATTACACCATGGATAAGCTAGTGCAGCTTTACATGGATAATATGGTATGCTTGCATGATGTACCAGTGAGCATTGTATTAGACAGAGACCCAAGGTTTACCTCCAGATTCTGGAAGAGCTTCCAGCAAGCCTTGGGATCACAATTGGATTTGAGTACGACCTTCCATCCATAGACAGATGGACAGTCTGAGCGGACCATATAGATATTAGAAGATATCCTTCGAACCTATGCCTTGGAAATGAGTGGCAATTGGGAGGAATATATACCTCTTATGGAGTTTGCTTACAACAACAGATACCAAGCTACAATTGGGATGGCTCTATATAAAGCATTATATGGTAGAATGTGCAAAACTCCTCTGTACTGGGACGAAGTAGGTGAACGTCGAATGCTTGAACCAGAGATGATTCAGATGACATGTGATAAAGTCAATGTCATTAGAGAAAGAATTAAAACAACCCAGTCACATCAAAAGAGCTATGCAGATAGCCGTAGGAAGGAAATAGAATTCCAAGTGGGAGAGAAAGTGTTCCTCAAAATATCTCCTACCAAAGGTCTGCGTAGATTTCACAAGAAAGGAAAGTTAAGTTCGAGATATATTGGGCCATTTGAGATTTTGAAGCGAGTTGGGGCAATAGCATACATGTTGGCATTACCACCTTCCCTCAGCAGTGTCCACAATATCTTTCATGTATCCATGTTGAAGCAGTACGTTCATGATCCACCCCACATGCTACCTATGGAACTGGAGTACTTAGAGGTTGATATGACATATGAAGAACATCCAGCTCAGATCTTAGACCAGAAGGTGAAAACTCTCTGCAACTGCTCTATCGCTTTTGTGAAGATTCGGTGGGCCAACAACCCGATCGAAGAGGCATCTTGGAAGAAAGAGGAGGATATTCAAACCTTATATCCTCAACTTTTTGAACAACTAGGTACTACAATTTCAGGGATGAAATTTTCAAAAAAGGGGGGTAATGTGATACCCTACTTTCTAATCCCGGTCTAATTACTCGTATTGACTTGGTTTGATCATATAAGGGCTGAAACGGAGCAAACTGATGCAAGTACCATATGGAACATGGTAGCAAGAGTGACCTTGAACTTGGGTTGGCCCGACAAGACTGAGCGGGTGCCAAGTGCAATCTGTGCACCGAAGCCTTGCATTTGCACGCACAACGAGGCTATGTGCAAGAAGTAAGGGTATGTGCTAGTAATTTTGGGTGCCTATGCAATTTAATTATAAGTATGGGTTTGTCTCCATTGAAGTCCAAGTGAAACACTAGCAATGGGCTGACTAGAATGGTATACTCACCTGAGATATACCCACTTGAGATAAACTCACCTAAGATATACCCACCTGAGATATGCTCACTTGAGATATACTCACCTAGGAATACCCACCTGAGGTATACTCACCTGAGAATATCCACCCGAGAATACCCACCTGAGATATACCCACCTGAGAATGCCCAACTGAGAAGTACCCACCTATGATTAGAAGATATTTTTGGGGGCCTAGGTATAAAGGGGGTGATGTTTATTGTCTTTTCCCTCATTAATGGTAATTGGTCAGTGGGAGAGTAAAGAAGAGAGAGAAAGAAGAAGATAGAAAAAAAGAGGAAGAAGAAGAAGAAAGAAGAAGGGAAATCGACCGTAGAGCTTCACTAGAGCTGGGTCTTGATATTTGAGCCTGGATTAATGATTAGCTCACTAAGATTTTTTATTTGAGGTAGGTATTGTACACATTCCAAGGATTCCTGGAAAAACCCTCTTTCTTACACCTTCTTTTTTATTTTTGGGAAAGAACCCACTTGGATCTTGCTAATCTTGTATGAATAATAAAATCTAAGGACTAATGGAAGGTGCGTAGAATGATTTTGAAGGATTTGGAAGGAGTGTTTGTAAAAATCTAGAGTATTTGGAAGTTCTTGAGCAAAAGAAGTGAAATTTGGGGTTTCATTTGTGTTCTTAAGAAAGAGGTAACAATCTCCTTTTTTCTTTTGATTTGATCTTAGATCTAGGTTGATAATACATGATTGGATCTTAGATGAGCGATTTGAGTCACCGGATCGACCCCAAACGAGTTTCCCAAGCCGAAGAGATGATGGGGAAGAAGGGGGGAAATCTTCGTTTCAAGACTGGGGGTGTTTTATGCCCATCTGTCTTTGAGTTCTGGCCCACCTGAGTTTCCAGAACTCAAATTATAGGCTTTGGTGTAACCAGCGGGCATGAAATCAGTGGGCTACGAAGCCTGCTTGTCTTTGGCTCATGCCCACCTGTCTTTCCATAATGCCCAGAATGGGTCCAAATTGGATGGGTATCCCCCATTTATGATTCTAAACCCGATTTTAGTGTTCAAACATGATGATTTTGACCCTAAAATAGTGAAATGATAATCCATTATGTTTATGATAGGTTACACTCATTATACGCGTACCCACACATCGAATCTCTTACATGCCGGGTACAAGCACTGTGTACATATACAGGTAAGTGAGGAGTGGACTCTGATTTAATTTCAGAATTTATGCATCATTTAACATATGTTAGGCTAGCCATATCATCATGCCACTTGTGTGTAGACTAGACATCACATATGCCATATCACGTATTTGACTGTGCATTTACATAATATGCTATGCTTTATATTATAATTGAGTACTTATTATGTATTGATGTATGTGATGGAGGAATCTCATTTGGACATGATATCCATGCTAGATTTTAGATGCCATAGTCAGCTTGAAAATGGGTGCATGGTGGCTCGTGGAATTGGATGCGGTGCCATCGTGTAATCGTACTATACTCATATAGAAGTATGCGACTAGGATTTTTATACTCCTTTATGCTATGACCCTTCCCAACAGGATTTACATGTTGGGTTACTATTAGGTTAAAGCATCGGGTTGCGGTTATCAAACTCCTACAGTGTTAGAAGTACGCATGACTGATCACTAGGACAGTCGGTAACTTTAGTGGTTTATTTAGATGGCCGATCATACTGCTTTTATTCCAGGTGGAGTCACTCATTTACTTTCTGTCATTTAAATTTGCTAGGAGTCGACTTGCATTTTAAATTTTGATGCCAACAGTGGGCCTTCTCCTACAACCCTATGGGCGTATCGTGGGATGGGGTTCGCGGCTCGTACCTGGGGCATACGTGCACTGTGGTTGTGAGTAGCACATAGCGTATGACCTAGTAATGTTGTTAGGCAAATAAGATTAAAATTAATTGCATACATATAGATGCATATATGTTGTGACTATTTATGTGATTTTCCTTGTGTGGTATTCCTTTCCACTTACTGGGCTAATGAGCTCATCCCACGTGCACAACTCTTTTTAGTGGTTTTATAGGTTACTTGCTTGGAGATCAGGAGCCGGGCCCCACTGTGGAGTTTCCCTCTGGGGACTGGTGGGTCCTTGATAAGTTTGAGTACGGTGCTGATTGCATGTGCGAGGATTATGCTGCATTACAATAGTGACTCCTGAGTGATTCTTTTTTATTATTTTGATGTACTCCCTTTTGATGACTTGATACTTAAATAAGGCCTAAATGTATATAACTTTTATAACTCAATTAGGTATCAAATATTTAGGAAACAATTGCAGGTATTATTATGAATAGGTCTTTCGCTAAAAATACATGTCTTATCTTAGTTTAGTAGATATATGCTGTATTGCAGTTACTGCATTATTGATCTTGGTAGGTTTGTGAGTTAACCAGAGTTAATTCGATCATCAGCTCATTTCTGTAAGAGTGGGGTGTGACAGGATTGGATCATAACCCCATCATTTTTCATACATCTCTGATGAGCTTCAGCTATAAGAAACTCTTCCACTATCAACATGCTTGGAGCTTTCATTCTGACTTCCCTTTTTTTTGCTGAGAGAAATGGTGGTGGAGAAGATTGCTTGCTTCAGTAGACTTTTTGGAAGAAGGAATAGGAACACCTTTGGGTATATTGATAATCTGAAAAAAGTATCTGTTGGACTCATCTCTTAAGCTAGAATATCTCTCCATTCCCCCTTTTGAGAACTTAGCTTCTATCTCTTCTAATCTGGACTGGATTTAGAATGTTGAGGAATACTTCTGATTCTGGAAATCCTATCATTCCTATATCAATGATGAGGATCGTAATGCTAAATTTCATCATACCAGCTCTAAAGTTCACAACAGAAGAAGGAAGATTGAATTTATTTTCTCCTCCTCTGGAGAGAAAATCAAAGACCTTTTCTTGTTTCTTGCAAATCTATTTACTACTTCTAACCCCCTTGATCCATCCTTTGTTGAAAGTCTTTTTTCTCCTATCCCTGATTTTGATACCTCCCTCCTCTCTATACCCCCTACCCCTGAAGAAATCCGGTCCTCTGTTTTCTCCATTGGTGCTTTCAAGGTCCCTGACCCTGATGGTTTCCAAGCAGTTTTTTACCAACAATTTTGGGACCTTGTTGAACCAGACATCTAGAAACTTGTAAATTCTTTCTTATCTAAGGTATCCCTTCTTGCTAGTATTAACCACACCCTTATTTGCTTAATCCCCAAATCTGAAAAGGCTTTTGTCGTGGGAGATTTCCATCCTATTAGCCTATGCAATATTTTTTTATAAATTCATTGGAAAAATTATGGCTAATAGTCTTAAACCTCATCTCCATAAATTCATGTCTCCTTGCCAAGTTGCTTTTGTCCCTAGTAGACAGGTTATTGACAATATTGTCATTGCCCAAGAGATCTTTCATTCCCTCAAAAGGAAAAAAGGAAAGGCTGGTTTTGCTGCTATTAAATTGGATATGGAAAAAGCTTACAGTAGGCTAGAATGGGGTTACTTGAGGGCTATTTTTGATTTCCTAGGATTTGGGGACAAATGGGGAGACCTTATTTGTAAACTAGTAAGCTCTTCGTCTTTTTCTATTAAACTCCATGGATCTTCTTTGAATCATTTTGAACCTACCCGAGGGATCAGACAAGGAAGCCCATTGAGCCCCTTTCTATTTATTGTGGCCATGGAGTGGCTTTCTCGACTTCTCAACGCCTACAGGGATCTTGATTGTTTCAGAGGAATTAAAATTTTTAGGAAAGCAGCCACTTTATTTTTTATTTCTTTTAATAATGCGAAAGTGAACTGATTAATGGTTGTGATCTAATTCTAATTACCGTCCTAAACATATGTATCTAAAATAACGTCCTAACCATTCGTCATCTAAGAATTTAAAGACGCAAGCCACGCAATTAAAATTAAATAAATAAATAACTGAAAATAAACAACCCATGCAATTAAAAAAAAATAAATAAATAAAAGAAAAAAAATACTGAAATAAAAATAAGTAAAAGAAAGGGAATAAAGCTAGAGAGAGACTCACAAGTAGGTTTCTCTACTTAGCCCGAGGGATGCATCATAATATGAGCTTCCCTACTTGACCAGAGAGTCACTCTTACAAGGGTTACTCTACTTGACTTTAGGGAAAGGGAGACAATTAAAATAAAAGCAATAAATTGATGTTTCTATGGTTAGGAGGGGCAAAACCAACACATACACTAGCCATGAACCTTGGGGGAAAGGGATAACAATAATGTAACGACTGAAAATAAAAATCCTAAATTAAGAAAGAAAGGGTAGTCAGAAGAGGGAATGAGAGGGGGGAGAGAAAACTACTGAAGGAGCCTACTTACTTGAATCAATGCTTGAACTTGAAAAAAAATTGCTCCACGGCTCGTGATCTTGTCACCTAGATCTAAGCCTAGAACTATAACTTAAAAAATTACAACTCAATTGCATAAATCATAAACATAAAAAAAGCTGAATAAAAATAAAAGAGTGCTTGCATTAATTGACATAAAAAAAACTATTACAAAAGTGATTAAAGCAAAAATAGAGAAGAACTAGAACTAAAGAGAGAGCAAGAGAAAGAGAGAGCAACTAAAAAAAAAACTAGAAGAAGAATGAATTGTCTCTCCTCCTTTTACATGAGTTGTATTTATAGGGAATGGGGAGGTAGGGTAACAATTTTTTCCTAAAAGAGAGAAACCCACAATTGATTGTGAGATCTTTTGAGACCAAAAGTGCTAAGGTGGAGGAGAGAGAAGAGAGAAATAATTTTCCTATAATTTTTTTCTTATTTTCTTTCCTTTCTTTTTCTAATTTATTTTTCTTCTTTTTCTCTCTCCTAGGGACGATTTTCTTCCTTCTTGCTTTATGTGATTTGGACAATCTTTTGGTGGATGATGATGTGGAGGAGAGAGAAGATTTGGACAATCTTTGTTTCTCCCCTTTTTTTCTCTTTCCTTTTTTTTCTTCTCTTCTTGCTTCCACGATTTTCCTTGCTTCTAATTTGATGTGGAAATCCCCTCCATGCCCTTAGTGCTTTAAGTGAGTGAAAAGCAGGAAATCATCAACAAAATCTTCTAAAAAAAACAACCATAAGATTCAAACTTGAGACCTCTTGGTGAGCAAGAGAATTTTGTACATCATAGCTCACCAACTACGCTAGGTAGTTGTTGTTACCAAAAACAAATCTTTAATCACTTAATGATGTGGTCCATCGATCCTTGTTGGAATTTTGAGTATTCCTTATACCTCTGGGACAATTACAAACGGGCTAGTTCTGCATCTCGGTTCAGTTCTGATCCATTATTCTTTTTCTGACCCGAAAAGAATAATCATTTGTACGGGTGACCAAACGAATGTGTACTTTTAATTGAACACGTCCATCTTGCTCAGAATTTCATCCTCTTCGTAACCATGGAAAGAAATAGGACCTCTTTACGTGTAAAATTGAAGATATAGCGCCTGATAGTCCTTAAGGCCTTGAAAATATAAAGCCTGCAAAAAGAGAGTAAAACCCAAGGTAGCTCCATTCTAAATATGTAAAATACATGTTTTACTACCCTAGATTTCACACATAAATGAGCTTATCAGAATTCCCCCACACTTAGACTTTGCTAGTCCTCGAGCAAAACAAAAAGAAAAGAATAAAAACAAAGAAAACCTAACTCACTTTCGTAGGAATCACGGTTGCACTTAGCATGTGCAACAAGCCTTTAAACCTCTAGGTCACCCCTAGTGGACGAGTTGTGTCTCGTGGGTGTTTGCAGTGAATATACACCCAAAATTCAAAATAAACAAATCCCAACTTTGGCTAAAGGTAAGGCCCATACCAATCCGGAGCAAAGATAATTTCTCTTACAAGGGACCCCCACACTTGAACTTTTATTACCCTTTATCAATTCCAGGCACTAACATATTTCTTAATTTGGAACTCACCTCGTCTCTTCCAAAACATCCTTATCTTAAGGAAAAACCACTTGTGAAGAAATAGGAAACCAATGACTAAGGCGTTGGAGTGTTTTTGACCAAACATGTTACTAAGCAATAATGACATTTGCACATTTTTTTTTTTTTAGAATAATAAACTCTATTCTACTCCACTACTTTTGGCTTGAATGACATGGTGGAGCAAACACCAGACACCCAAGTTACTATGTAGCTTCGCTTTTTGCATATGTCCACAAAGGCAGTGATGCTAGAGTTACTTCAGAAGTTTCCTCCCAAGGAATTTCGATCAAGACACCATGCTTCCTGAGGCGCAATGCCCTGTCTAGTTCCAAGGGAATCAACTCTTATTCTTCTTTATACCACATTTCACATTTCATTTAAAATTGTGCATTTGTCAACCCATGCCAAATTAAAAAGAAGGTCTCAACTCCAAATCAAAAGTACAAGGAACCCACAGACTTACATATGGTCCATCACCATGAAACAGGGGTCTCTTATTTTTCAAAAGAAAGTCCCATCTCAAGACACATGCTTATTTCTTTCTTCTCAACAGGGTTTTATACGTTCAAAATGGGTACCTTCGTCAAAACTTTTATTTTCATACATCAAGCATCCGAATGGTCTGATCATTAGCTAAAAGCCAAAGTAGGACTTCATCCTTATCAAGCTCAAAAATAAAAAGAAAAACAAACAAAACAAAGTGAAAGAAAAAAAACAAAAACTGGTTTCCCTCCCCCACACTTAAGACATGCAATGTCCTCAATGCATGGAAAAAATTAAAAGCAAAGACAATGCAAGGGGGTCATACCTGATTAAAAATTAGTCATCAGTGTAAAGAGGTTCATGGAGATCCATGACCTCTTCACTACTAGTAGTGGGAAACTCAAGGAACGGTTTCAAACGCTGACCATTAACCTTGAAAATTACCCCTGTTCCTGGATTCAAAATCTTCATAGCTCCATGGGGATATACATTATGAACAATAAATGGGCCATCCCATCGGGATCTAAGTCTACCAGGAAAAAGATGCAATCGAGAGTTGTACAATAAGATCTTATCACCAATTGCAAAAGATTTACACAGAATGTGTTTATCATGGAAAGCTTTGGTCTTTTCCTTGTAAATTCTAGAACTTTCATAGGCTTCATTCCTAAGTTCCTCCAACTCAGATAGTTGGAGCCTACGATGAATTCCCACATCAGACAAATCAAAGTTAAGCTTCTTAATGGCCCAAAAGGCCTTATGCTCCAACTCAACTGGTAAGTGACAAGCTTTTCCATACACCAAACGGTAGGGAGACTGACCAAGGTCGGTCTTGAATGTAGTCCGATGGGCCCACAAGGCATCAATGAGCCTAAGGGACCAATCCTTACGGTTGGGATTAACAGTTTTCTCCAAGATTTGTTTGATCTGCCTATTAGACACCTCCACTTGGCCACTAGTTTTGGGGTGATAAGGGGTAGATAACTTATGAGTGATCCCATACTTTTTCATTAAGGCCTCAAAAGGCCGATTACAAAAATGAGTACCCCTATCACTAATTATTGCACGTGGTGCACCAAAGCGGGAAAAAAATGTTCTCTTTGAGAAACTGGACCACCACTTTGTGATCATTAGATTTACAAGGTATGGCCTCTATCCATTTAGAAACATAATCAACGGCCAAAAGTATGTACAAATTCCCAAAGGAATTAGGGAATGGTCCCATAAAATCGATGCCCCAAACATCAAAGATCTCAACTACCAAAATAGGGTTGAGGGGCATCATGTTTCTCTTATTGATATGGCCAAAAGACTGGCAGGCAGGGCAAGCCTTGCAAAAATCAAAAGCATCTTTAAAAAGAGTGGGCCAATAAAATCCGCATTGGAGAACCTTTGCGGCAGTCTTCTTAGGTCCAAAGTGTCCACCACATGCATGATCATGACAAAAAGAGAGAATGGAATGTTGTTCATGATCAGGAACACATCGTCGGATAATCTGATCTGGACATATCTTAAACAAATAAGGATCATCCCAGAAAAAGTGCTTAACTTGGGAATGAAACCTATACTTATCTTGGGTGGACCAGTGATCCGGAGTCACACCTGAAACTAAGAAGTTGACAATGTCAGCAAACCATGGTTCACTGGACATTGCAAATAATTGTTCATCTGGAAAGTTCTCGTTGACTGGAGAATCAACAGTCAAGGAATTGGGAAGCCAGGATAAATGGTCTGCAACTAGGTTTTCAACTCCTTTCTTATCCCTAATTTCTAAATCAAACTCTTGCAAAAGTAAAACCCACCTAATGAGACGGGCTTTGGCATCCTTCTTCTGAACTAGGTATCTGAGGGCAGAATGATCAGTATACACCACCACATGTGAACCAACTAAGTAAGACCGAAACTTTTCTAATGCAAACACAACAGCTAAAAATTCTTTTTCAGTGGTTGTATAATTGAGTTGTGCATCATTTAAGGTCCTACTAGCATAGTAAATGACAGTGGGCAACTTATTAATCCTTTGACCTAAAACTGCTCCTATGGCAAAATCCGAAGCATCACACATCAGTTCAAAAGGTTCAGTCCAAACAGGTGGTTGAACAATGGGTGCATTGGTCAACTCCTTCTTAAGTTGCTTGAAGGATTCTAGGCACTCTTTGGAAAACTCAAAAGTCTGATCTTTGACAAGTAATGAGGTGAGAGGTCGGGCTAACTGACTAAAGTTCTTAATAAACCTTCTGTAGAAGCCTGCATGCCCTAGAAAAGACCGAACATCCTTAACAGATTGAGGAGGTGGTAAATTATCAATTAAATCCACTTTGGCTCTATCTACCTTAATTCCCTCCTTGGATATTACATGGCCTAAAACAATACCAGATTTAACCATAAAATGACATTTCTCCCAATTCAAAACCAAATTCTTAGATATGCATCTTTTCAAAACTAGGGAAAGATGATGAAGACATTCAGAATAGGAATTCCCATGAATTGAAAAGTCATCCATAAATACTTCTAAGAATTTTTCGACCATGTCAGAAAAAATGCTCATCATGCATCGTTGGAACGTAGCAGGGGCATTGCAAAGCCCAAAGGGCATACGCCTGTAAGCAAATGTTCCATATGGGCATGTAAAAGTGGTCTTATGTTGGTCCTCTAAAGCAATTGGGATTTGGTTATAGCCGGAATATCCATCAAGAAAGCAATAGTATTCATGTCCAGCTAACCTCTCTAACATCTGGTCAATGAATGGCAATGGGAAGTGGTCCTTCCAGGTTGCCGCATTTAATTTCCTGTAGTCAATGCACACACGCCATCCTGTTTGGACACGGGTAGGGATCAACTCATTATTGGCATTAGGAACTACAGTCACACTAGACTTCTTAGGCACTACATGAACTGGGCTTACCCATTGGCTGCCAGAAATAGGATAAATTATTCCATGATCCAAGCACTTTAGGATCTCTTTCTTAATAGCTTCCATCATCACTGGGTTAGCTCTTCTTTGGGGTTCCGTGGATGGTTTGGAATCCTCCATAAGATGTATATGATGTTGCACAATGGAAGGGCTTATACCCTTGATATCAGCCATGGTCCAACCTAGGGCTTCCTTATTATCTTTTAACACTTTAAGTAACTCCTCTTCCTGGCTAGAAGTCAAATTTGAAGAAATTATTACAGGAAGAGACTGGTCAGGCCCTAGGAAAGCATATCTCAAATTAGATGGCAACTCCTTAAGATCTAGCTTAGGGGGCTCAACTATGGAAGGTTTGGGAATGGAATTGGAAAGGGGTCCTAAGGGCTCCACAAGTGTGTGAAGACTCAAGACTTCAGAAAAGAAATTTTCACTCTTATCATCCAACTCATCCATATACTGTTGGAATTCTGAATCAAAATCAATATCAAAGTTGGTAACTAAATCATAGGAAAAATCCAGAAAATCCTCAAGCATATTGATCTCTTCTTCCATATGTGGTTGCTTGCCAATCCTAAACAAGTTAAACTCAACAGTTTGGTTACCAAAAGATAATCTTAGGAAATCATTCCGGCAATTGATTAATGCATTACTGCTAGCCAAGAATGGTCTTCCTAGAATTATTGGGATCTCATCCTTGGTTGAGAAGGGCTTAGTATCTAACACAATGAAATCAATAGGGAAAATAAATTCCCCCACCTTTAGTAAGACATCCTCAACCATCCCTTTAGGAATCTTAACAGATCTATCTGCCAACTGAAGAGTAGTTCCAGTGGCTTTCAATTCTCCTAATCCTAGTAACTTGTACACATGGTAAGGTAAAAGATTCACACTTGCGCCAAGGTCAAGTAAGGCATGCTCAATATAGGTGTTACCTATGACACAAGATATGGTAGGGCTCCCTGGATCCTTATACTTGGCTGCTATAGGCTGAGTAATTATGGAACTAATGTTACCTGCCAAGAACGCCTTTTTGGGCACACTAGTGATACATTTGTGAGTACACAAATCTTTCAGTACCTTTGCATAGGTGGGGATCTGGGATATGGCATCCAAAAGAGGGATGTTTATTTCTACCTTTTTGAAGACTTCTAAAATTTTGTCCATGGAAGCAGTCTTCTTTTTGTTTACCAAGCGATTAGGAAATGGGACAGGATGAACATAAGGACTGTTAGGGATTTGCCCCTGTTCAGAAGAATCATTTTTGGTTTCCTCAACCAAATCATCTTTAGTTTCAGAAAAATCTTTAGGTTCATCAGACGAACCTGGAGCAAGAGGCACATTTGTGTCCTCAACTGAAGAAGAGTTAACAGGAGTAATAGATGGGGAAGATTTAGGAAAGCTCTGTAGGTACTCTCTACCACTCCTAAGGGCATAAACAACATTACATTGGTTAGAGGGCCCTTATTGAGTCTGACCTTGTACTATATTCAGTGGTGCATTAGTTGGTCCTTGTGAACTAACAGGCTGATGATGCCTAGGGTTAGGCTCTGGTTGACTGGGTAAAGTTCCTTCTCCTCTCATGCATAATTGAGACAACTTGGGTAAGTTCTCTCGTAAGATTTTGATGGCTTGTCATGAGGAGGGCCATATTTTTTTCCAAGTCATTTATTCTACTTGCCTCTCCAGTGTTGGTAAACCCAGGGGGTTGCTGATAAGATGATAGAAGAGGGGCCCTAGGAAAACTCGCCTGAGGTCCTACATTTGACCTAGGAAAAGTATTTTGAGAAAAAGATTGTTGTGCAAAGGGAGGCCTTTGGGGTCCAGGTTGACCTTGATTATAGAAATTGGAAGGTCCTGCTTGGTTGCCCTGATTCCAAGAAAAATTTGGGTGATTTCTCCATCCTGGATTGTATGTGTTACTATATGGATTATTCTGGTATAAGGCATTAACACTATCATTAGAAGTGCCCCCAGAGGTGTTAGGGCATTCTTCTATGACTCTCTAGGAACAATAGCCTCAATCCTCTTGATTAGGATATCCAAATGGGCTTCCTTGGCTACTATCCCATCCACAAAATATCCTTTTCCTCTTATAGTTCTTTCACTCTCTTGGGTTGATTCCCATTCACGGGTTTTGTCAGCTAAGTCAAGTAAGAATTCCCATGCCTTTTCTTCATCTGTAAAGGATGTGAATCCCTCAGGGCACATAGATTCTATCATTTGTTTAGTTGGGTAATCAATACCCTCATAAATTATTTGACATAAATGCCATAGGTCTAGGCCATGGTGGGGGCATTCTTGGAGTAGATCCTTGAATCTCTCCATAAGTTTGGAAAATGACTCACTAGGCTTTTGCCTAAACTGAAGGATATCACTTCTAAGCTTATTGGTCTTGTGAGTTGGGGAAAACTTCTTAAGGAAGACAACTGTGAACTGTTCCCATGAGGTTATGGAATTTGTGGGTAATCCATACAACCACTTCTTAGCTTGGTCTTTCAATGCAAAAGTGATAAACCTAAGCTTAACAGCATCATCAGAAAACTGTTGGATCTTAATTAGAACACATACCTTTTTAAATTCCCTTAGAAATAGGTATGCATCCTCAGAGGTCAACCCATGGAAGTGGGACAACATAGTGATGTATTGAGATTTGAGTTCAAAATTATTGCCCTGGGCTTGTGGTAGAACTATACAGGAAGGTTGGGCTGTTCTAGCAGGGTAGAACCTATCTTTCAGAGATTTAGGTGAAGGGTTTTGCTGTTGGTCTCCCATATTGAAGGGTTTTAGAGAGAGCAAACGTATAGGGTCACTACTTGTTGGATCTCTTCTTTCTAACCGATTCTTAGTATTACGTACCCACTTAACACTCATGCAACAGAAAAACTTTCCACAACTAAAGTAAGACAAGCACAAAAGAATGGATAGCAAAACTTTTTGATGATTTTTTTGATTTTTTTGATTTTTTTATTTATTTATTTTTTATTTTTTTTTTTTTGCTTTTTGGGAGTTTACCGACAAGGATCCGGGGTTGCTCAGGTCAATTCCTGAGGTACTGCTACAGGGCGAAACCTGTCTTTATCATACTGTGAGGCATGGTGACCTCCACTGATACAACTATTATTGCAAGTTGTTATTCTCAGGAATTCAATAAAAAAAAAAGAAAAAATATAAAGCAAAGCAAATAAAGCACTCCGATTTACCAAAAGAAAGTGAAAAATAACATGGAACTGTCTCCCCGACAACGGCGCCAAAAACTTGTTGAGATTTAAAATGTAACCGCAAGCGTACGGATCAGTGTAGCTACGGGTCGAACACAGGGAGAGCAGTCACTTTATTTTTTATTTCTTTTAATAATGCGAAAGTGAACTGATTAATGATTGTGATCTAATTCTAATTACCGTCCTAAACATATGTATCTAAAATAACGTCCTAACCATTCGTCATCTAAGAATT
>NC_056562.1:12822393-12884731 GCF_013358625.1 Macadamia integrifolia | reverse complement strand
GCCTTGATGATTGTAGGAGAGATAATACAACTTGGATGGATCATTGCGTCGATTCGGCGAGTTGAGTCATATGGGATCACCCAAGAATCGCTTGAGTTGAAGTGAAGGAGAAAGGAGAGAGAATAGTTGTAATACTAACATATACGAAATTTTTATGCAAATTAGGCACACTAGCGATGGTATACACTAGATTTGAGGGTGTCGCTCGAGGTGCACCTTGAGGTCCTCGTCCTGTTGGTAGGCCACCAATCAATAGTAGGCCTCAACCTATGGGGCAAACATCTAACCCACAACCTCAAGAGACAATTGATCAGAATGTGGCTCATGAGGATCCACCCATGGCTACACTTCCTAATCCTCCACCGGTACTTACCTCTGGTGATGTTGTGAACTTGATTCAATAATCGAATTAGATTCTCCATCAATAGATTCTCTAGTAACAGTAGGTATTTATGACTGCTATGGAACAACAATGGTATGCTACACTACCAGGTCAGCCTCCCCAGGTAGATATTCCACAAGGTCCAACTGGTGGGCCTAGTGTCGAGGCACAGGTTGGAGGTACACCTCCTGGCATCAACCCTCAAAACCAAGTTCGAGGTACACCACCCATACTACCTCAGGGTAGACCTCTATATAAGATGACACCTCCTTACCTGTACCATCCGGCATATGCACCATATTTTCAGCCGGTGGGTCACACCACAAGAATGGTGGAGTCATTCAAAAGGAACCTACCACCTACATTCACTAAGGTGGGAGGTGACCCTTTGGAACCGAACCAATGGATCCAAGAGGTTGAGAAGATATTTGAAGTGATTGAGTGCACTGATGCTCAAAAGATTATTTGTGCGGGGTTACAATTTAAGAATGAGGTCAACTCCTGGTGGCAAGCCTCAAAAGCTATGTTGTTTGCCACACACCCAGAACCCACATGGGAGCAATTCAAGGAGTTGTTCTTAGTAAACTACTACCCTTGGAGTTTTAGAGACTGCAAGGAAGCAGAGTTCTTGGCCTTTACTCAAGGAAGAAAATCTTTCCTTGATTATCGAAAACAGTTTGAGGCCCTATTTTACTTTGCACCCCCTCACATGAAATCGGCTAAAGAAAAGGGCAAGAAGTTTCTGAAAGGATTGAAGGTATCCATTGGCATGATACTTGAGATATTAGATCTCACCGACTATGCCTTGATTGTACAGAAGGCCAAAACCATTTAAGATAAGCTGAAAAGTAAATCATCCCTTACACCTGGAGTGTGGAAGAGAGAGAACCCTTATACGGATTCGGGCGGCCCGAGTAAGAATTTTTGTGGATCATACGGATTTGGTCCTTCATACAGGCAACCCTATAGGCCATCGGGTTATCCTCCTCGACCCGCTGGTGGGTCGGGTACTATATCTTTTCACCCAAATACCAGTATGGTGCCCACAACTACTAGGCCACCTTGCCCTCCACTTGCTACGGGCCAGGCTCAGAGAGCTTCTGCTTTGGCTCAAGCTTTACAGAACCATTGTTTTAATTGCCATTTATATGGGCATTTTGCTAAAGATTACCGAGCTCGACCAGCTTTATCAGCCAACTAGCCTTCTAGGTACAGATTTTCTTTGACTCAAGGGAGTCAACCACAAGGAAAGATGTATGCTTTGTTAGCTGAGGAAGCTGAAGTTAGCACAGAAGTGATAGCATGTACGATTTAATTTGAGAATTTCCTTCTGGTAAATATTGATGACATGCTTTACTTATATACATTGCTATATTAGGTGTCCTACCTATATTAGGTATACCAACATATGTCTTGTTTGATTCAGGGGCTTCACATTCATTTGCATCAAAGAGATTTGTTGAGAAACTTGACATGACACCCAAGATATTAGAGTATAAGATGATAGTTAGGACACCTTCAGGCAAAATTTCGTAGTTGAAAGAAGTATATGGGCCATGCATCATTGAGATCAGTGGAAAGCAGTTAGATGCCCAACTTATGAAGTTTAATATGCAAAACTTTGATGTTATACTAGGCATGGATTGGTTATCAGCAGATCGAGCAAGTGTGATGTGTGCTGAGAAACAGATCAAAGTGATCGATAATGAAGGGAAGGAACTGATATACCAAGCGGATATGATAAAGCGGGCTAAGAAGGTCCTCATCTCCGCTCTATAAACAGTGAAGTTGTTAGAAAATGGATGTTAAGGGTACCTAGGATCAGTGATTGATTTAGATGCAAAGGTCACACCTCTAGAGGAAGTAGGGATAGTTAAAGAGTTCCCAGACGTCTTTCCAGATGATATGACTCAGCTACCACCTGACAGGGAGTTGAAATTTGTTATAGATTTGATTCCTGGAGCTGCTCTGATGTCCAAGGCTCTGTACAGAATGGCACCAATAAAATTAAAAGAGTTACAAGTACAATTGCAAGATCTGTTGAAGAAGAGATTCATATGCCCAAGTGTATCACTTTGGGGTACTCCAGTGTTGTCTATTAAGAAGTAAGATGGGAGCCTACGTATGTGCATTGATTACCGGGAATTGAACAAGTTAACCATCAAGAACCGATATCCATTGCCACGCATAGATGATATGTTTGATTAGCTACAAGGTGCTAAGATATTTTCAAAGATTGACCTTAGTTTGGGGTATTATCAACTCAAAATAAAAAGTTGTGATATACCAAAGATAGCCTTTAGTACTTGGTACGGTCATTATGAGTTCTTAATGTTGTCTTTCGGGTTGACCAATGCACCAGCAGCTTTCATGGGTTTGATAAACCAAGTGTTTCATGATGTTCTTGACAAGTGGGTCATTATTTTTATTGATGATATCTTGATCTGCTCGAAGTCAGAAGAAGACCATGCAAAACACTTGAGGATGGTACTACAAAGACTTAGAGAGCAACAGTAATATGTGAAATTCAGCAAGTGTGAATTTTGGCTCAGACAGGTTGGATTCCTAGGACACGTGGTGTCTGAAAATGGAATTGAAGTGGATCCGGACAAGATGAAAGTCGTAGTAGATTGGGAGGTACCCAAGAGTATAACAGAAATTAGAAGTTTCTTTGGTTTGGCAGGTTACTATAGATGCTTCATCAAGAACTTTTCTCGGATTTCAGCACCAATGACCAAGTTGACTAGGAAGGATATAAAGTTTGATTGGTCAAGGGAGTGTGAAGAAAGCTTTCAAGAGCTGAAGAAGCGGCTAGTGTCAGCACCAGTGTTGAATATTCCTAAAGGCAAAGGTGGAATGACAGTGTATACCGATGCTTCCAAAGTCGGATTGGGCTATGTACTTATGCAACACGGCAAGGTGGTAGCATATGCATCTAGACAGTTGCAGGACTATGAAAGGAACTACCCTACCCATGACTTAGAGCTAGAAGCGGTCATTTTTGCCTTAAAGATTTGGTGTTACTACTTATACGGTAAAAGGTGTGAAATATACAGTGACCGCAAAAGTTTTAAGTACATTTTCATCCAAAAAGACTTGAATATGAGAGAAAGGAGATGGCTTGAGCTTATAAAAGATTATGATTGTGATATTCAGTATCACCCAGGGAAGGCCAACATAGTGGCAGATGCATTAAGCCAGAAAGCTCAAACTGTGTCACTTTCCTATCTAGCTGTCAGTCCAGAGTTCGTACAGGAGGCGATGTTAATGGATGAAATCCTCTTGTATGAGGAAGTGACCATGGAACTAGAGCGCCAAGCAGATGATGTTCAATAGTTGCCTTTGTCCTTGGCGGCTCTACAGGTACACGCTTCCATCAGGGAAGAAATTATAATGAAATAGCCTTTACAACAGATCAGAGAGAAGATTCAAGAGCAAACAATGAATGACCCTAACCTTACATTAGCCAATGATGGGGCACTATTGTTTCGGGGCAGATTGTGTGTACCCTGTGATGAGGTAATACAAGATAAAATAGTAAAAGAAGCATATAGTTCCGAGTACTCTCTTCACCCTGGAAGTACCAAGATGTACAAAGACCTAAAGCTGCATTATTGGTGGCCTAGCAATGAAGTTCACAATAGCTCTGTATGTGTCGACTTGCCTTGCATGTCAAAAAGTCAAAGCTGAACGGCATCGACCTTTTGGCACTCTTCAACCACTCCCAGTACTTAAATGGAAGTGGGATAACATTACAATGGACTTCGTCACCGGACTACCACATACACCTAAGGGAATGGATGCTATTTGGGTAGTAGTTGACAGGCTTACTAAGACAGCTCACTTCATTTTGATCAGGACCAATTACACCATGGATAAGCTAGTGCAGCTTTACATGGATAATGTGATATGCTTGCATGGTGTACCAGTGAGCATTGTATTAGACAGAGACCCAAGGTTTACCTCCAAATTCTGGAAGAGCTTCCAGCAAGCCTTGGGATCACAATTGGACCTGAGTACTGCCTTCCATCCACAGACAGATGGATAGTCTGAGCGGACCATATAGATATTAGAAGATATCCTTCGAGCCTGTGCCTTGGAAATGAGTGGCAATTGGGAGGAATATATACCTCTTATGGAGTTTGCTTACAACAACAGATACCAAGCTACAATTGGGATGGCTCCATATAAAGCATTATATGGTAGAATGTGCAAAACTCCTCTGTACTGGGATGAAGTAGGTGAACGTTGAATGCTTGGACCAGAGATGATTCAGATGACATATGATAAAGTCAATGTCATTAGAGAAAGAATTAAAACAAACCAGTCATGTCAAAAGAGCTATGCAGATAGCCGTAGGAAGGAAATAGAATTCCAAGTGGGAGAGAAAGTGTTCCTCAAAATATCTCCTACCAAAGGTCTGCGTAGATTTCACAAGAAAGGAAAGTTAAGTCCGAGATATATTGGGCCATTTGAGATTTTGAAGCGAGTTGGGGCAGTAGCATACATGTTGGCATTACCACCTTCCCTCAGCAGTGTCCACAATATCTTTCATGTATCCATGTTGAAGCGGTATGTTCATGATCCACCCCACATGCTACTTATGGAACTGGAATACTTAGAAGTTGATATGACATATAAAGAACATCCAGCTCAGAACTTAGACCAGAAGGTGAAAACTCTCTGCAACTGCTCTATCGCTTTTATGAAGATTCGGTGGGCCAACAACCCGATCGAAGAGGCATCTTGGGAGAAAGAGGAGGATATTCAAACCTTGTATCCTCAACTTTTTGGACAACTAGGTACTACAATTTTAGGGATGAAATTTTCAAAAAAGGGGGGTAATGTGATACCCTACTTTCTAAACCCGGTCTAATTACTCGTATTGACTTGGTTTGATCATATAAGGGCTGAAACGGAGCAAACTGATGCAAGTACCATATAGAACATGGTAGCAAGAGTGACCTTGAACTTGGGTTGGCCCGACAAGACTGAGCGGGTGCCAAGTGCAATCTGTGCACCCAAACCTTGCATTTACACGCACCACGAGGCTATATACAAGAAGTAAGGGTATGTGCTAGTAATTTTGGGTGCCTATGCAATTTAATTATAAGTATGGGTTTGTCTCCATTGAAGTCCAAGTGAAACACTAGCAATGGGCTGACTAGAATGGTATACTCACCTGAGATATACCCACTTGAGATAAACTCACCTAAGATATACCCACCTGAGATATGCTCACCTGAGATATACTCACCTAAGAATACCCACCTGAGATATACTCACCTGAGAATATCCACCCGAGAATACCCACCTGAGATATACCCACCTGAGAATGCCCAACTGAGAAGTACCCACCTATGATTAGAAGATATTTTTGGGGGCCTAGGTATAAAGGGGGTGACGTTTATTGTCTTTTCCCTCATTAATGGTAATTGGTTGGTGGGAGAGTAAAAAAGAGAGAGAAAGAAGAAGAAAGAAAAAAGAGGAAGAAGAAGAAGAAAGAAGAAGGGAAATCGACCGTAGAGCTTCACTAGAGCTGGGTCTTGATATTTGAGCTTGGATTAATGATTAGCTCACTAAGATTTTTGATTTGAGGTAGGTATTGTACACATTCCAAGGATTCTTGGGAAAACCCTCTTTCTTACACCTTCTTTTTGATTTTTGGGAAAGAACCCACTTGGATCTTGCTAATCTTTTATGAATAATAAAATCTAAGGACTAATGGAAGGTGTGTACAATGATTTTGAAGGATTTGGAGGGAGTGTTTGTGAAAATCTAGAGTATTTGGAAGTTCTTGAGCAAAAGAAGTGAAATTTCGGGTTTCATTTGTTTTCTTAAGAAAGAGGTAAGAATCTCCTTCTTTCTTTTGATTTGATCTTAGATCTAGGTTGATAATACATGATTAGATTTTAGATGAGTGATTTGAGTCGCCGGATCGACCCCAAACGAGTTTCCCAAGCCGAAGAGATGATGGGGAAGAAGGGGGGAAATCTTCGTTTCAAGACTGGGGGTGTTTTATGCCCATCTGTCTTTGAGTTCTGGCCCACCTGAGTTCCCAGAACTCAAATTATAGGCTTTGGTGTAACCAGCAAGCATGAAATTAGTGGGCTACGAAGCCCGCCTGTCTTTGGCTCATGCCCACCTGTCTTTCCAGAATGCCCAGAATGGGTCCAAATTGGATGGGTATCCCCCATTTATGATTCTAAACCCGATTTTAGTGTTCAAACATGATGATTTTGACCTAAAATAGTGAAATGATAAACCATTATGTTTATGATAGGTTACACTCATTATACGCGTACCCACACATCGAATCTCTTACATACTAGGTACAAGCACTGTGTACATATACAGGTAAGTGAGGAGTGGAATCTGATTTAATTTCAGAATTTATGCATCATTTAACATATGTTAGTCTAGCCATATCATCATGCCACTTGTGTGTAGACTAGACATCACATATGCCATATCACGCATTTGACTGTGCATTTACATAATATGCTATGCTTTATATTATGATTGAGTACTTATTATGTCTTGATGTATGTGATGGAGGAATTTCATTTGGACATGATATCCATGCTAGATTTTAGATGCCATAGTCAGCTTGAAAACGAGTGCATGGTGGCTCGTGGAATTGGATGCGGTGCCATCGTGTAATCGTACTATGCTCATGTAGAAGCATGCGACTAGGATTTCTATACTCCTTTATGCTATGACCCTTCCCAACAGGGGTTTACGTGTTGGGTTACTATTAGGTTAAAGCATCGGGTTGCGGTTATCGAACTCCTACAATGTTAGAAGTACGCACAACTGATCACTAGGACAGTCGGTAACCTCAGTGGTATATTTAGATGGCTGATCATATTGATTTTATTTCAGGTGGAGTCACTCATTTACTTTCTGTCATTTAAATTTGCTAGGAGTTGACTTGCATTTTAAATTTTGATGCCAACAGTGGGCCTTCTCCTACAACCTTATGGGCGTATCGTGGGATGGGCTTCGTGGCTCGTACCTGTGGTATACGTGCACTGTGGTTGTGAGTAGCATATAGCGTATGACCTAGTAATGTTGTTAGGCTAGTAGGATTAAAATTAATTGCATACATATAGATGCATATGTATTGTGACTATTTATGTGATTTTCCTTGTGTTGTATTCATTTCCACTTACTGGGCTAGTGAGCTCATCCCACGTGCACAACTCTTTTTAGTGGTTTTATAGGTTACCTGCTTGGAGATCAAGAGCCGGGCCCCACTGTGGAGTTTCTCTCTAATGACTGGTGGGTCCTTGATAAGTTTGAGTACGGTGCTGATTGCATGTGCGAGGATTATGCTGCATTACAACAGTGACTCCTGAGTGATTCTTTTTTATTATTTTGATGTACTCCCTTTTGATGACTTGATACTTAAATAAGGCCTAAATGTATATAACTTTTATAACTCAATTGGGTATCAAATATTTAGGAAACAAATATTTATTATTATGAATAGGTCTTCCGCTGAAAATACATGTTTTATCTTAGTTTAGTAGATATATGCTGTATTGCAGTTACTGCATTATTGATCTAGGTAGGTTTGTGAGTTAACCGGAGTTAATTCGGTCATTAGCTCAATTCTGTGAGAGCGGGGTGTGACAGGCTCGGATCATAACCCCATCATTTTTCATACATCTCTGATGGGCTTCAGCTATAAGGAACTCTTCCACTATCAACATGCTTGGAGCTTTCATTTTGACTTCCCTTTTTTTTGCTGAGAGAAATGGTGGTGGAGAAGATTGCTTGCTTCAGTAGACTTTTTGGAAGAAGAAATAGGAACACCTTTGGGTATATTGATAATCTGAAAAAAGTATCTATTGGACTCATCTCTTAAGCTAGAATATCTCTCCATTCCCCCTTTTGAGAACTTAGCTTCTATCTCTTCTAATCTGGACTGGATTTAGAATGTTGGGGAATACTTCTGATTCTAGAAATTTGATCATTCCTATATCAATGATGAGGATCGTAATGCTAAATTTTATCATACCAGCTCTAAAGTTCACAATAGAAGAAGGAAGATTGAATTTATTTTCTCCTCCTCTGGAGAGAAAATCACGGACCTTTTCTTGTTTCTTGCAAATCTATTCACTACTTCTAATCCCCTTGATCCATCTTTTGTTGAAAGTCTTTTTTCTCCTATCCCTGATTTTGATACCTCCCTCCTCTCTATACCCCCTACCCCTGAAGAAATCCGGTCCTCTGTTTTCTCCATTGGTGCTTTCAAGGTCCCTGACCCTGATGGTTTCCAAGCAGTTTTTTACCAACAATTTTGGGACCTTGTTGAACCAGACATCTAGAAACTTGTAAATTCTTTCTTATCTAATGTATCCCTTCTTGCTAGTATTAACCACACCCTTATTTGCTTAATCCCCAAATCTGAAAAGGCTTTTGTTGTGGGAGATTTCCATCCTATTAGCCTATGCAATATTTTTTTATAAATTCATTGGAAAAATTATGGCTAATAGTCTTAAACCTCATCTCCATAAATTCATGTCTCCTTGCCAAGTTGCTTTTGTCCCTGGTAGACAGATTATTGACAATATTGTCATTGCCCAAGAGATCTTTCATTCCCTCAAAAGGAAAAAAGGAAAGGTTGGTTTTGCTGCTATTAAATTGGATATGGCAAAAGCTTACAGTAGGCTAGAATGGGGTTACTTGAGGGCTATTTTTGATTTCCTAGGATTTGGGGACAAATGGGGAGACCTTATTTGTAAACTACTAAGCTCTTCGTCTTTTTCTATTAAACTCCATGGATCTTCTTTGAATCATTTTGAACCTACCCAGGGGATCAGACAAGGAAGCCCATTGAGCCCCTTTCTATTTATTGTGGCCATGGAGTGGCTTTCTCGACTTCTCAATGCCTACAGGGATCTTGATTGTTTCAGAGGAATTAAAATTTTTAGGCATGCCCTTGAAATTTCTCACCTGTTTTTTGCAGATGACGCTTTTATTTTTTTGGCAGGGTGACTGAAGATGATTTTGCAACTATTAAATGTATTCTTGATCCTTTTTTTAATATATATGGTCTGACCACTAATCTTGATAAGAGTAGTATAGCTTTCAGTTCTAATGTCATAGTAGATACTAGGTGTTTGTGTAAGCCTATTGGGATTATGAAATGATACCTAAGTCTACTACTTTGGCACCAATTTGTTCCATAAAAAAGCTAAAAGTCTTTCATTTAGATCTATTGTCAGTAGGGTTGAGAATAAATTGGAACTTTGGAAAGCCAATATGTTGTCTTTCGCTGGTCGGTCGATCATTATTCAATCTGCTTTGTCCTCAATACTGACCTATTTAATGTTATGTTTTGCCTTCCCCAAGACCATCTAAAACTTGGACTCTATTTACTGTCATTTTTGGAATGGTAGTGCTATTTGTGCCAAGAAACTTCACCTTATTGGTTGGCACAAGGTCTGCTCCCCTAAAAACGTGGGTGGTTTTGGCCTTAGAGACTCTGCATCTCATAACAAGGCATTGTTGCTCAAGCTTGGTTGGCATCTCATTACTGAGGATAAGTACCTTTAGGATTGATTCTCAAAGTTAAATATTTTCATAATGTCTATATTTCTTACTGTAGGACTTGACTTAAAAGAGGTTCTTTTTGCTGGAATAACATTGTAAGTATTCTCCCTCTTCTTTGAAAGTTAGTCTGAAAAAGAATTGGAAATGGGAATGGTACTTTTTTCTGGTCAGATCCTTATTCTTCTTCTCTGTTATTTGAGGTTAATACATCTATTTCTCCTACTTCTTCTGATTATTCCATTAAGGTAAGCAACTTTATTCAAGAAAATGCTTGGAATTCTCGTCTTTTGAACTATTTTCTCCCCCCCTCATGTCACAAGTTCTACTTTGCAAATTCCCATTTCTAGCAGCAGTGATAGATGGTGGTCTCACCTATCTAAGGATGGCACTCTATCTACTAAAAAATCTGCCATATTTCTTAAAATAGGTTTGTTTACTAACAATGGTGGATGCTCAAACATGTGTTCTTGCTTATTGCCTTGCTTACAATGGTCGAGTTTTTTCTGGAAACTAAAAATCCATCCCAAGTTTAAGGCTTTGGAGAATAACCCACAGTTGTATTCCTACAAAAGACATTTTGCATAGATGGGTTGACATTGACCCCATCTGTGGTTTGTGCCACAAATTTAGTGAAAGTACTTGCCATTTGTTCCTCTAATGTGAGTTCTCGCAAATTTGGGCGGCTGGACCCCTTGGCCTTAGAATTGAGGGTTTTAATAATTCTTCTTTTCAGTCTGTGATCATATATTTCTTCCACGCCGTCCCCAGGAATTTATTGACTCACTTTTTTAATTTATTCATTTTAACCTGTTATTACACCTGGCATCATAGGAATCAGGTTCAATTTCAACACCAAACACCCAATTCTTACTCCATCCTCAAAGAGGTCGAACTCTGGACTTCATTTCATTGTAATTTAGAGGATACCAAAGGCTACAAACCATTGAAGGAACTGAGCACTTTCACTTTCTATCCTATCCCCTTTACTAAAAAAATAACCCTATGTTGTACAAGGGTTAGCAACACCAGAAAACATATATCGAAATGGGCATTGGCCATTATAGTAACTGGTAAGTGCCACTTATTCCAAGCTAACTATATGTTGATAGACAATGGTACGGAGGTAGCAACTCGAAATATTCTCTAGGGATTGATAAAGGTTACTGAAGATGGATGGGAGGTAGATGAAGTCTGGACTGATATAAAACAGATATAATCTTTTTGGGAGAGCAATAATGTTCAAAGTTGGCCGTGGACTTCAATCCCCCTTCTTCTAACTACTTGTCATTTTTTGCATAGGCCCATGTTATGTATTAAGCCAAACAACAACTTTATATTATTATTATTATATTTTTATTTATTAAAGGAAAATAAAACTAGGAACATAAAGGAATACATTAATCCATTTGTACATATACTTTGGGATGTTCATCTTGAGATAGCTACTGATAAAAATTGGTGCATGGCTAGGCAACTATCCATACTTTTAAAATATATAGTTATATTTCCTGCTAGATTTCTGATTTGCAAAAAAGCGGCAAGGTGGAGTAGTAGCCAATTTCCTCCATTTGGTCTTGGACTAAGCTGTAGTAGATTCTTTTCTGAGAATCGGACTTCTTTTAATTTCCACCCTTTGCCAGCCATCGTTTTTATACCCGCTAGGACTCCTTCTGCCTCAAGTTCTTCTTTTTGAGTAGTTGCAGAAGTATTAGTGTTGATGAGCCTAAGCTTACCCTGGATAAGTATTCTGTACGCCGATCCTGAAGCTGAGTTCAAAACATTAGTTGCACCAGCACAAACCAAAATTGGGTATGACAAAAAAGGGTTATGAAATCTTATAGTCAGGCTGGCTAAACCATCTGTATTGAGTAAATTAAATTCATTAAAACATGTAGGATATAATTTTTTTTATTAGAAACAAAGAAACCACATTAAGGGCTTATACATATATTAGAGTTTTTACTGCCTATAGTGGCTAATGATAGTAAGTATGTCATGGTTGGGCTATTGTTAACATTCTTACAACAAAAAGTAATACCATCTGATAAGTTCTTGATTTCCCAAAAGGTAGCAATACTTATGAGTGGCCATATTCCTCCATCTGGTTTTGGAAGGAGATTTAAGAGCTTCTTTTATGAGAACCAAATCTCTTTCAGCTTCCAGTTGTTGTCAACCGCCATTCGTGGACCTTCTAGGATTGCTTCAACTTCAATCTCTTACTTTTGAATTGCTGAAGAAGAAGCAGAGCTGACGAACCTAAGCTTGCCTTGGAAGAGTATTCCATAAGCCCATCCTGAGGCTGATGTCAAAACATTAGTAGCACTAGTATATATCAAAACTGGGTACGACAAAAAAGGATTATGGCATCCTGTAGTTAGGCTTGCTGGATTATCTGTATTAGGTAAATACAAAGCATCAACATTCTTATATAAGCCAAGTTGAGAAATCCAATTATTGAAACTATTCAAGATAGATAGTGGATTGGGGCTTATAGTAGAAGCAATGATGTCATTCCTATGTTTCCATATAAAACATAGAGTAATGGAAAATATACTAAAAATCCTCATCTTTTGAGAATAGGAAAACTTTCTATCATTAAGGTTGTAGTTAATTAATTATTCAAGGGTGGAGAGGTTAAGGAGGTGAGGTCGGAGTCCTAACGAACCTGCTGCCCAAATGTGTGCTGAGAAGTCACATAGGAAGAATAGGTGGAATATTGTTTCTTCCTGTTGACTACAAAGTAGACATGTTGTTTCAATGTCCATCTAGTTACCCAGGAGTGATTGAACTGGAATACCCTTATGTGAGATTCTCCATAGAAAGGTTTTGAATTTGGGGTGAGATTTTAATTTCCAGATTAATTTCCACCTTTTTCCATTGAGGGTTATAGTGGGGTTGTAAGGGTTGATGGTTGAGCCTAGAAATTTGGCTCTAGCTTTTGTGGAGAATTTCCCATTAGGTTGTAAGGTACACATCCATGTGTCAGCCTAGGATGTGGGATTGATTTGAGAAATTTTATGGGCTACATTGGTTTTGAAGGTTGTTCTTACCAAGTTCATATTCCAAGAGTTATTTGTGATTAGACTAGTTTACTTTTGGGAGCTGTTACCTGATGTCCATGGTGCAATGAGACTGATGTCAGAAGAAATCCATGGGTCATGCTATAGAAAAGTGTTTTTCCCATCACCTATCCGCGAGAGTACACATTTCTTGAGAGTTGGGAGGCTTAAGGTTAGGTTGCTTCACATCCATGACTCGTGTCTTTTATAGACTTATGGATTAAAAATGGATTTCTGATGATTGTATTTTTCCTGAAAAATTGTACTCCGTGTGGTATGTGGTTCAGATATGAGTCTCCATCCTAACTTGAGGAGAAGTATGTTGTTGTATAGTTGTCCTTGTTGGCAACCCGACCATGTCGTAATGATGATGTGGTCAGTTCTGGTGACGTGGCCAAAAGTGATGACATGGCAACGTTGGGTGTCATCGATGAGATAACATAGCCACATTGTGTATGGAGTGGTTTGATTCATCCATGGTAGGTGGTGCAGGTTTCTGGGTCAAAACAGGCAAAATTGGCCTATTTACGCTCGGGGGCATTTTTAGCGGTGAAAATAAAATTTTTGGAAGACCATTTCTTTATGAAAAGATAAATTGTAATTTATCTAGTCCAGTGCATTTGAATTTGTCGCATTCCAATATCGTATGAAAAATTGATGACATTTACGGCATTCGAGGGTAATTTTGGTATTGAAGATGAATTTTTTAAAAGAAGTGTTCTCCATGTAACGATATGACAAAAATCTGATCTTTCCAACGATTCTGATTTAATTACCTTCCAATTTTGTATGAGGAAGATACATAATTGGAAAGGTCTAGGGGCATTTTGGTCTTTTTATATGGCGGAGTCCTATGATCGGGTCTTCTGGAAAGTCGTAGAGCATCCAATTCCGTTTCCAATGCACTTCCATTTCATCTCAATCAGAAATTGTATGAAAACGTTAAATGTGTTTCCAGTGGGGATTCTTTTAGAATTTTGGGGCTGGTGCGTGATTTAAAGAACTGGGTCTAGATCAAGTGTGACGCATGTGCATGGTGCATCATGCTTGATTCTCTTCCCTTAGATCTAATCTGATCTAGTTTAGATGAAGCCAATCGGACGGTTGAAAACAATTTATGCTTTTATAAAAAAGCATTCAATATCATCATGTGATGTGTTAGCACGGACCAATCCGTGATCGACAATGCGCCTGGTGCTGACGCAGGCACTGACGACTTGCATCAGTATGTGTCATGATTGTGTCACGATGACATCATTAAGATTCCAATCCTGTGGTTCTACCTTCTTGTCCATTATTTAAATCTGACAGATCAGTTTGAAAGATTATTTTTTATGAGACCTACGGCCAGATCTGCACCTCTGTTGCGCGTGCCACCGGTGTAGCCTAAGCCACTCCTACGAAGATTCTATTTCAGGCTATCTCATTGCTCCAACTTCAAATGACCATATCTCCCTCATTTCAACTCCAATTTGGGTGATCCAAATTGCAGATTCTTCACCTCTCAGAGCTCTACATAGTAAAAGAGAGAAATAAGGGCTTTAGAGACTGTAATGCTATAATTTTGGTGTGTGAATATCCTCCCTCCATTGTTGACCATTGAAAAGCTTAAAGGCTTCATGTGAGTTGTTTTACACTCCATTAATAGTGATTTAAAAGGGCAGTTGGGTGGTATTGATGGTATCTTATCTCTAAGCTAAGGGAAGAAGAAGAATGAAGAGATGAGCTTCCTCCTTCGTTGGTAGAACCATGAATGAGTTGTGTTGTTTAATGGAAGTTTTGTCTACTCCATTAATAAGGGTTTAAGGAGGTGGTTAATGTATGTTGATGATACATTGATTCAAATCCAAAGAGGAAGAGAAGAAACAAAATCAAGGTTTGCTTGCGGTTACTTTGAAAGCAAGAAGCCAAAGGGGAGAGAAGGTGTGAACACCAAGCTTGTCAGTGCAAGTTCCCAGTCATCCCAGGCAACCGGTTGTGAGATTCCTTAACCTTTGATTTCCATTATATGCTTGTATGTATGCTAAGATTAGTTGTGGATGAATTGTATACATACTATGTTAGTTGTGGATGAACTGTAAGAATGCTAGCTAGTTGTGGATGTATATGCTAGGCAGGGCTTGACTGTAGGGCATTTATATAAGCGTCAATTTACTATATTCTTTATTGAATGCTTAGTGGGTGCTAAGCACTGGGAGTGGGTGGTCCCATGTAGTAGGTGTTACATATTATACTGGCACTGCAAGTGCCATCTTAGCTTCAGCTTGAGAAAATTGGGTGTGAGTACTCCCGACTGTGGATGCAGTCAAAAGGAGTGTATTGAGTAGGTACGAAGCCTTTACGGGCACTACTCGGGGATGTAGGCAAATTGCTGAACCTCGTGAAAACCCTGTGTTGTGGGTGTGCTTCTTGTTTGTATTATATATATATTGAAGTGCGTGGAATACCGAATGGGTGTGCACACTTGGAAGTGCCTATGAGAGGCTGAGTGTGCATATGATTGTGTGCAAACAGGGACACATATAGGGACAAGTGTATTCGGGTTTTTCGTGTCAAAATTTTTGGGATCAAAATTAGACTCACTGATTCACCCCTCTCTCAGTGACTGTCGGTTACAACAATTGGTATCAGAGCTGATACTCAGTGACAGTTTGATCAACAACTAAGTGATCCAGAGGTTGTAACAGTTATAGTATAGTAGGTGATGGCTATTCAGGACATGCACCAAAGTTTGATGGATCTGATTTTATCTTATGGAAGAGAAGAATGCAGTTGTACCTAGGTTCACTGGGTTATAATGTTTGGGCATTAGTTCTGATTGTGTATAAGGAACTTGAAGGAGGTCCGATTGATAATGAAGCCAAGAAGGCTTATTATTACAATCAAAAGGCTATGAATGCAATAGTCTCAGCATTAGATAAGAGTGTGATGGCTAAGGTAATGGATTATGACTCAGCCAAGGACATCTGGGAAAGACTGAAGAACATTTATAAAGGAGATGATAAGATCAAGAAAGCAAAGCTTCAAACCTTCAAAGGCCAGTTTGAAAGTCTACTAATACAAGAGGGAGAAAATATTGATACCTATATGACCAGGGTAAATGAAGTGGTCAACTCTATTAGGGGTCTAGGAGCCAATCTAGAGGATTCAGTTGTTTGTCAAATAATCCTGAGATCTCTGTTGCCCAAGTATGACTCCAAGGTGTCAGCTATTGAAGAGGTAGAGGACTTAGACACTATCACCCTTGATAAAATGCATGGCACTTTCACAACTCTAGAGATGAGATGGAGAAAAGGCAAGTCCAGTGACAAACAAACTACTTTCAAGGCAATGAAAAACTTGAAAGTTAAGGAGAAGAAGAAACAGTCTGTGGAGGAGGACACTGATGAGAGTGAAGATGAGGTTACAACTCATTTCATCAGAAAGTTAAAAAGGGGAACAAAAAAATACAAGGATAAGTTGCCTTTCAAATGCTTTAACTGTGGAAGGGTTGGACATTTTGCAGCCAAGTGTCCTAACCAAGGAAAAATAGAAAGCGATGAAGATGAAAGTGAAAAGAAAATTCATTTCAAGGGAGAAAAAGAAATTCTTCTCAAACAGATACAAGAAAGGCAAGGACAAGAAGAAAATTTTGGTTTTTAAGAAATGCAGTGACACATATGATGAAGAATTTGAAGAATCATCTAATGATGAAGATGATGAGGCTATATTCATGGTCTCAATAGATGTGAAAGAAAACAAAGAAGATTCTTCTAGCAAGGAAGATTCTATAGAAGAAGAAGAGGAAGATGAAAAATCACATCTAGAGGCTGAACTCATAGTTGCCATTAAAGAGCTCAGAAAAGAAAGAAAGAAAGTCAAGAAGATCACCCAAGACCTCAAGGGACAAGAACAAATTATTATTGAGTTGAGAGAGCAAGCTGATAAGTCAAGGAAGACCTTAGATGACCTTGAGTATCAACTCTCACAGAAGACCATTGACTGCAATACACTTGAGTTGGAGCAAGTGGCTTTGAAAGCACAACTAGAGGAGCAAGATGAGATTCTTACACAATTTGATGGTTATGCAGATGAGCTAGCCTTATTAAAGGCCAAGGTTGAAGACTATGGGAGAACTAAGATTGAGAGAGAAGACTCAGAAAATGAAGATGTTGAAGATGACTCTACTCTAAAAGAGCATCCTAGTATTAAGAAGTTTAATTACATCATCAATGCTCAAAGACCAACTCACATCAAATTTGGGCTTGGATTTATTGGGGAATCTTCTAATAATACTTTGGCAAATGGTAAGAGAATAGTACATAATCCTATCAAAGTCAATGACAGGAATGCCCAAAGAGGGAAGGCACATGTTGCTACTACTGGCAATGTCAAGAGAGTAGTACAAAAAGATAGAGTACATACTAGTTAGGGGTTAGGGTTCAGGGTTTTGGGCTTAGGGCTTCAGGTTTTGAGTTTGGGGCTCAGGGTTTAGAGTTAAGGGTTTGGGGTTTAGAATTTAGGGTTTAGGGTTTATGGTTTGGGGTTTGGGATTTAGGGTCTAGGGTATGGGTTTTATGGTTTAGGGTGTTAGGTTTTTGGTTTAGGGTTTAGGGTTTAGGGTTTTGGATTTATGGTTTAGGGATTAGGGTTTAGGGTTTAGGGTTTAGGGTTTAGGGTGTAGGGTTTAGGGTTTAGGGTATAGGGTTTAGTATTTAGGGTTTAAGGTTTATAAGGTTTAGGATATAGGGTTTAGCATATAGGGCTTTAGGGTTTAGTGTTTAATGTTAGGGATTCGGGTTTAGGTTTTAGGATTTTAGGGTTTAGGATTTAGGGTTTAGGGTTTAGGGTTTAGGATTTAGGGTTTAGGGTTTAGGATTTAGGATTTGGGGTTTAGGCCTTAGGGTCTAGGCTTTAGACTTTAAGGTTTAGGGTTTAGTGTTTAGGGTTTAGAGGTTAGGGTCTAGAGTTTTGGGTTTATGGTTTAGGGTTTGGGGTTTACGATTTAGGGTTTAGGGTTTGGGGTTTAGTATTTAAGGTTTAGGGTATAGGGATTATGGTTGAGGGTTTTGGGTTTAGGTTTTGGGGTTTAGGGCTTAGGATTTTGGGATTAGGGTTCAGGGTTTAGGGTTAAGGGTTTAGGGTTTAGGGTTTGGGGTTTGGAGTTTAGGGCTTATGGTTTTGGGTTTAGGGTTAAGGGTTTGGGGTTTAGGATTTAGGGTTTAGGGTTTAGGGTTTTGGGTTTAGGGTTTAGGGTTTAGGGTTTGGGATATAAGGTTTAGGGTTTAGTGTTAAGGGTTTAGGGTATAGGGCTTTAGGGCTTTGGGTTTAAAGTTAGGGGTTTGGGATTTAGGGTTTAGGGTTTAGGGTTTAGGGTTTGGGGTATAAGGTTTAGGGGTTAGGGTATAGGGCTTTAGGGCTTCAGGTTAAAGGTTAGGGGTTTGGGATTTAGGGTCTAGGGTTTAGGGTTTTATGGTTTAGGGTTTTAGGGTTTTGGTTTAGGGTTTGGGGTTTAGGGTTTGGGGTGTAAGGTTTAGGGTTTAGTGTTAAGGGTTTAAGGTATTGGGCTTTAGGCCAGGTTTTTGGGCTTACTGTTTAGGGATTAGGGTTTAGTGTTTAGGGTTTAGGGTTTAGGGTTTAGCGTTTTAGGTATAGGACTGTATAAGGTTTAGGATATAGGGATTAGGGTATAGGGCTTCAGGGTTTAGGGTTTAGGGTTTAGGGTTTAGGGTTTAGGGTTAGGGGTTTGGGGTTTTGGGGTTAGGGTTTAGGTTTTAGGGTTTTAGGGTTTAGGGTTTAGGGTTTAGGGATTAAGGTTTAGGGTTTAGCATTTAGGGTTTGGGGTTTAGGCCTTAGGGTATAGGCTTTAGACTTTATGGTTTAAGGTTTAAGGTTTAGGCTTTAGGGGTTAGGGTTTATGGTTTAGGGGCTGGGGTTTGGGGTTTGGGTTTGGCATTTAGGGATTAGGGTTTAGGGTTAAGGGTTTGGGGTTTAGGGCTTTTGGTTTTGGGTTTAGGGTTTTAGGATATAAGATTTAGGGTTTAGGGTTTAGGGTTTTAGATTTAGTGTTTACGAAGAGGAAATCCATCTATATTCCATAAGACTAACCATGCTAAACAACCACACTTGGCAAGGCCAAGCAGGAGAGCAGAGAACTATGCATACAATCAAGGTCCTCAACAGAGATCTAGAGCATATAAAAACTTCAGAGCTCCTTACAGATGGCAAATGGAACCTGTGATGCAGAGGCACACCTTTCAAGGTTATTGTTACAAATGCAACACTTTTGAACACAAGATCTCATATTGCAAGCTCAACATTGGTCCAAGAAGTTATGTGAACAAAAATTCTTTTGCACCCGTTATGGAGGAAACAATTGAATGTTACAAATGCAACAACCTTGGACATATTGCAAGGAATTGTAGAAATGTGTTTCCCCCACAAAGACAGGAAAACAGAGCTAAACAAAGAGTTTTCAAAACCATAAAAGATGATGAGATGGAGAGATATTTTTTAATATAGAAGAAAGCAAAGAAATCTCAATTTGTCAAGAAAGTCTGGGTTCAGAGAGAGAGAGAATAGAAGATGAAGAAGATGCCGCAACATTTGTTATTCAGAGAGCTTTTAAGGCTCAAAGAGACTCTACTCCATGGATTCTTGATAGTAGTTGCTCAAGCCACATGACAGAAGATAAGAAAAAGTTTGAACAATTACAAGACTTTGAAGGTGGATCTGTGAAGTTTGGCAATAACAATGGTGCCAGAATCACAGGGAAGGGGTCCATAAGTCTAAACCATAGAAAGGTGAAATCCCTTGATGTCTTGTATGTTGAAGGGCTCAAACAAAATCTTCTCAGCATCAGTAAAATTTATGGCAAAGGGCATGAAATAACTTTCACTAGTAAAGGGTGTGAGATAAGAAGATCAAGCAATGGAAAGGTTGTGGCTACTGGATAGAGAACTTCAGGTAACTTGTACACATTGACAGAGTTAGAGAAAGATTCTTGCATGGTTAGCATATATGAGGAGACATGGTTATGGCACAAAAGACTTGAGCATATTGGTTTCAAGAACCTTACCAAAATTTCTTCGAAGAAGGTAGTGAGAGATGTTCTTGAGTTGAAAAAGCTTTCCAATACTATATGTGCATCTTGTCAGGAGGGAAAGCAAACCAGAATCTCCTACAAGTCTAAGGAGTACTATTCTAGCTCACCATTGGAATTGATTCACACAGACCTATGTGGTCCTATGACCTAGCACCTCAGGAGAGAGATACATCATGTTATTTGTTGATGATCATTTAAGAATGGTGTGGGTGATGTTCTTAAAATACAAGTCAGAGGCTTTAGAAAGATTTAAGATCTTTAAAAAGCAAGTTCAGAATCAGACAGGAAAGAAGCTAAAGTGTCTGAGATCTGACAGAGGAGGTAAGTACAGTTGGGATGATTTTGAAGAATGCTACTATGAGTATGGTATCAAAAACAAACTTCAGCTCCAAGAACACCCCAACAGAATAGTGTTGCAAAGAAAAAGAATAGAACAGTACAGGATAAGGCTAGAACAATGTTGACAGAGAATGACATGGATAAGAAGTTTTAGAAGGAGGCAATTCTAACTGTAGTGTTCATCCATAACAGATGTATGTTAAGACCTCATAAAAGAGCAAGACTCCATATGAATCTGGTTTGGTAAAAGGGCTACAACAAAACACTTCAAGGTCTTTGGTAGCAAATGTTACATCAAGAACACAAACCAAGATTTGGGCAAGTTTGATGGTAGGGATGATGAGGGTATATTTTTAGGCTATTCAACTTCAAGTAAGGCCTATAGATGCTACAACAACAGACTTGGAAAAATTGTAGAGAGTGTTGATGTCACAGTTGATGAAAAAAAGGAAATTCCTTCCGGCTCAGAAAATAAACTTCCAGAATTTGAAGATCTTGATGATGAGAATGACCTGGTTGATAGTAGACCCAAAAGCAAAGATGAAGTTGATGTTGAACAGGCTGAGGTAGATTCAGATGAGCAGAGGAGACACAACAGAGTTGATCAACAAGGAATAGATGAGTTAATCATTGGTGGCCCTACTGTAGGTGTTCAGACTAGAAGAATAAAGATCAACACCTACTCTCTTCTTTCAAAGATTGAACCAAAAACTGTCGATGAGGCAAGCAATGATGGGAGTTGGATAAAGGCCATGAATAAAGAACTTGACTCGATAGAGAGGAATCACACTTGGGATCTAGTCCCTAGGCCAGTTGATAAGAATGGTATTGGTACTAAATGGGTTTTTAGAAACAAACTCAATGAAGATGGTCAAGTGGTGAGAAACAAAGCAAGACTTGTATGCAAGGGGTATACTTGAGTGGAAGGCATTGATTCTGAGGAAACTTTTGCTCCAGTGCAAGACTTGGGGCTATTAGAATGTTCTTGGTTTTTTCAGTGTACAAGGGGTTCAAGGTCTATCAAATGGATGTCAAATCAGCTTTTCTAAATGGAAACTTGGACGAGGAGGTTTACATAGAGCATCTTGATGGGTTTCAGCTGAGTGAGAACCCCAATCTTGTGTGCAGATTGAAGAAGGTATTGTATAGTTTGGAACAAGCTCCAAGGGCATGGTACTTCAGATTGGACTCATACTTGTGCAAGTTGGGTTTTAAGAAAGGCCTAGTGGTCAATAATCTCTACATCAAAACTGAAGAAAGCAGTCAGCTAGTGGTGGTTGTGTATGTAGATGACATTATCTTTGGGGGTCACAAAGAGGAGTTATGCAGAGATTTTGCAATGAGGATGCAAGATGAGTTTGAGATGTCCATGATGAGTGAACTGTCATTCTTCTTGGGTTTGCAAATCAGTCAGAAGAAGGAAGGTATCTTTATATCTCAGTCCAAGTATGTGAGGGAGATGCTGAAGAGATTCACCATGGAGGATTGCAAGCCAGGTAGTACACCTATGATGACTGGGTGTAAGTTGAGTAAGGAAGATGACTCTCCATCAGTTGACCACACCTCGTATAGGTCAATGATTGGTTGCCTATTATATTTGACACCTAGCAGGCCTGATATCTTACAAGCTGTGTGCATGGTAGCCAGATTCCAAGCAGGACCAAAGGAGACACACGTGGCAGCAGTGAAGAGAATTTTTAGATATCTGAAAGGGACTAGTGAGTTTGGGTTATGGTATCTGAAAGTCAAGAGCTTCAATTTGTCAGTTTTTTTAGATGCAAATTGGGCCAGATGTGTGGATGAAAGGAAAACCACTAGTGGTGGTGCATTCTATTTGGGGAGCAGTTTGGTGGCATAGCACAATTAGAAGTAAGAGTCAGTCTCTCTTTCAACTGCAGAGGCAGAATACATTGTAGCTAAATCTTATTATACACAAGTGTTGTGGATGAAGTAGATGTTAAAGGATTTGAGTGTGGAGGTTGAGCAGGCAGTGCCACTATATTGTGACAATACGAGTGATATCAACATCTCCAAGAACACGGTGATGCATTATAGAACGAAACACATTGCTATTTGGTATCATTTATTGGGAGACAAGGTGATGGAAGGTGAAGTAAAGATGGATTTTGTTCCCGCAGTAGAGCAGGTGGCTGACATATTTACTAAACCACTTCCCAAAGATCAGTTTGAGTTTCTCAGATAGAAACTGGGAGTGGTGGTTCTTTCCAAGTACTAGGGGCATTGGGAGAGGGGGAGCAAGCTGTTTGATGTTGCTACCCCTATATTGGACTCAGGGGAATCCACTGGTTCCACCCTTTGTACTTGTTGTCCAAGGGGGAGAGAGTTACTCATCGGAGCTTTGGAGTATATTGGTGATGAGGTGGTTGCCAACCACTCCAAAGAGGGAGATTGTTGTTGTATGATTGTCCTTGTTGGCAACCCGGCCATGTGGCAGTGATGATGTGGTCAGTTTAGGTAATGTGGTCAAAAGTGATGACATAGCAGCATTAAGTGTTATCAATGAGATAACATAGCCACATTGTGTGCATGGAGTGGTTTGATTTATCCATGGTAGGTGGTGCGGGCTTTTAGGTCAAAACTGGCAAAATTAGCCTATTTACGCTCAGTGGCATTTTTGGCAATGAAAATGATATTTTTGGAAGACCATTTCTTCATAAAAAAGATAGATTGTAATTTATCTAGTCTAGTGCATTTGATTTCATCGCATTCCGATACCGTATGAAGAAGTTACGGTATTTGTGGTAGTTGAGGGTAATTTCAACATTGAAGATGAATTTTTTTAAAGAAGTGTTCTCCATGTAATGATACGACAAAAATTCGATCTTTCCGACGGTTCTAATTTCATCGTGTTCCAATTCTATATGAGGAAGATGCATATTGGAAAGGTCTATGGGCATTTTAGTCTTTTTACATGGCTGAGTCAGATGATTGAGTCTTCTGAAAAGTTGTAGAGCGTCCAGTCGTGGTTTCAACGCACTTTGTTTCATTTCGATAAGAAATTGTATGAAAAAGTTACATGTGTTTCCGTAAAGCTAGTTCGAAAATCCAAACCAGAAACCAACAGTAGCTCTCAGCCAGTGGGTGTTCTTTTAGAATTTTGGTTGAATTTTTGGAGGTTTTTCTTGTAATTATAAGAAGCCAGGGGGTTGGTGCATGATTTAAAGAACTCATGTGCATGGTGCACCATGCTTGATTCTCTTCCCTCATATCTGATCAGATCTAGTTTAGATGAAGCCAATCGGACGGTTGAAAATGATTTGTGCTTTATGAAAAAGAGGTTCAGCATCACCATGTGATATGTTAATATGGACCAATCTGTGATTGGCAACGCGCCTGGTGCTGATGTAGGCACTGACGGCTTGCGTCAGCATGTGTCATAAATGTGTCACGATGACATCATTAAGATTCTAATCCTGTGGTTCTACCTTCTTGTCTGTTATTTAAATCTAATGGATCAGATTGAAAGATTCTTTTTTATGAGATCTACGACCAGATCTGCGCCTCTGTTGCATGCACTGCCAGTGTAGCCTATGCCACTCTTACGAAGATTCCATTTCAGGCTATCTCATTGCTCCAATTTCAAATGGCCATATCTCCCTCATTTCAACTCCGATTTGGGTGAACCAAATTGCACATTCTTCACTTCTCTGAGATCTACATAGTGGAAAGAGAAATAAGTGGTTTTTTAGACTGTAAGGCTACGGTTTTGTGGTGTGAATCTCTTCCCTCCATTAATGACCATTGAAAAGCTTAAAGGCTTCATGTGAGTTGTTTTACACTCCATTAATGGTGGTTTAGAAGAGTAGTTGAGAGGTATTGATGGTATCTTATCTCTAAACCAAGGGAAGAAGAAGAATGAAGAGAGGAGCTTCTTTCTTCATTGGTAGAACCATGAATGGGTTGTGTTGCTTGATGGGAGTTTTGTTTACTCCATTAATAAGGGTTTGAGGAGGTGGTTAATGTTTGTTGATGATACATTGATTCAAAGCCAAAGAGGAAGAGAAGAAACCAAATCAGTGTTTGCATGTGGTTACTTTGAAGAGCAAGAAGCCAAAGGGGAGAGAAGGTGTGAACATTAAGCTTGTCAGTGCAAGTTCCCAATCATCCCTGGCAACCGGTTGTGAGATTCCCTAACCTTTGATTTCCATTATATGCATGTATGTATACTAGGGTTAGTTGTGGATGAATTGTATACATGCTAGGTTAGTTGTGGATGAAATGTAAGTATGCTAGCTAGTTGTGGATGTATATGCTAGGCAGGGCTTGACTGTAGGGCATTGATATAAGCCCAAATTTATTGTATTCTTTATTGAGTGCTTAGTGGGTGCTAAGCACTGAGAGTAGGTGCTCCCGTGTAGTATGTGCTACACATTGAACCGGCACTACGAGTGTCATCTCAGCTTCGGCTTGAGAAAATTGGGTGTGGGTGCTTCTGACTGTGGGTACAGTCAAAAGTAGTGTATTGAGTAGGTACAAAGCCTTTACGGGCACTACTCCGAGTATGTAGGCAAATTGCCGAACCTCATAAAAATTATATATATTGAAGTGCGTGGAATGCCGAATGGGTGTGCACACTTGGAAGTGCCTAGGAGAGGCTGAGTGTGCATAAGGCTGTGTGCAAACAGGGATAGGTACAGGGACAGGTGTATCAGGGTTTTCCATGTTAGATATTAGACTAGTTTTGGAGATCAAAATTAGACTCATTGATTCATCCCCCTCTCAGTGACTGTCGGGTTACAACAAAGTGCTTTGTTCTGTGTTGAGGCATCTCTTAGACCAAGTCCTCCTTGATGAATTGGTCGGCAGATTTTTTACCATGCAATGAGGTGGAGTTTTTTCCTTTCCTTGGAAAATTTTCCATTCCAGAACTTTGCACAAATAGAGTCAAATTTTTTGCAAGTACTATCTAGGAAAGCAAAGCATGACATTAGGGTATGGAGTAAAGGGTTGATTGGGCTAAGATCTTTCTCCCTGCAAAGGAAAGGAGCTTTGCTTTCCATGTTGATAGTTGATTTGAAATGCGGTCAACAATGTATTGAAGGCCGGCTGATCGGGATTGGGGGTGTAGAATATTGGTTCCAAGATGTTTAGAATCTTTGTTCATCTCCTTGATCCCAATTATCGAACATAGATTGCACTGCTTGCATGACGAGACATTTTTACTAAAGAAGATTTCTCTTTTTTCAAAACTATTGTTTTGACCGGTCTGGTCATAGAATAGGTCCAATACCCCTTTAATGGTGCACAGATCTTATGGGTTAGCTTGGCAAAAAATGAAGGTATCATCCACAACAAGCAGGTGAGTGACATCCGGGGCATTTCGAGCCTCCTTGATACCTCGGAATAGATTTAAATCTCAGTACGCAGATAGAAGTCTTGATAACACTTCAATGCAATAATGAATAAATAAGGGCTTAGAGGGCAGCATTGGCAGATACCTCTTAAAGATTCGAAGTAATCAAAGGATGAACCTTCCATTTTGATGGAAAAGGAGACCAAAGCCATAAGGTAGCTTATCATATCGCACCAATGTTCCCCAAAACCTAAAAATTCAAAAACAGCTCTGATTATGCTCCATTCTACCCTATCATAGGCTTTAGCCATATTAAGTTTTATGGCAACTAGGCCTTTTTTCCCTTTTCTTTTGGTTTTTAGAAGGTGGAAAATCTCATGGGCAATAACAATATTGTCTGAGATTTGATGGCCATGGATGAAAGTGGCCTAGGATGGAGATATGAATCTATTCAATTTGTTTCGCAGGCGATTAGTTAAAATTTTTGCAATAATCTTATAAGATACATTGCAAAGACTTATGGGTTGGAAATCACCAACATAACACGCATCATCCTTTTTGTGTATTAGGCAAAGGAGAGTATGATTAACCCCAAAAGGAAGGGTACACTGAGTGAAAAATGTTTTAACCAATGTGGTGATATCATGTTTTAATAAGTCCCAAAATTTCTGGTAGAAACATGCTTGGAAATCATCCGCACTGGGGCCCTTAAAGGCTATAATGGAGAAGGCGACATTTCTTATTTCCGTGTCCTCTGGAATGGATTGCATTGCCTCTATTTCATCAACCTCGAGGACCTTTGAAAATAACCATTCCACAAAGGAAAGATCAAGAGTGTTGGAGGTTGTGAACATATCCTTAAAGTACTTTAAAAAAGCAAGGGCAATGTTTCCAGTTCCCTCACTTAAGTCCCCATCTTCATTCCGCAGAAATCAATTCTTCTTTTGCAGCTATGAAATTTAGTGACCGCATAGTAGAATCTAGTATTTCCGTCCCCATCAGAAATGTGGCGATATCTAAATTTTTAAAACCAAAATTTCTCTTCCGCATCAAAGATCCATTGGAGATCTTGGGTGATGCCAGACATCTGTGATAGAGAAGATGGGTCTATTGGATTGGATTCTAAGTGGAGATGGTTTGAAAATAGTTTTGATTTGAGGTTCCCTACAAACCAAAAGGTGGACTTGTTCCATTTAATAAGAAGTCTACTAAAATTTCATAGTTTAATCATAAGATTATCACCAGGATTGGACTTCCAAGTTTGAGAACATAATTGTTTAAAATCTGGGTGATGAATCCAGGCATCCTGGTAACGGAACAACTTCTTGGAACATTGTCATTCCCCGGCCAAGTTAATAATAATTAGGTTACGGTCAGATCCAGCCGATGCCAGCTTCGAGGCTTTTGCGTAGGGAAAATGATTCAACTAGCATGGAGTGGCCAGGTATCTATCTAGGCATTCCTTGATCAATTCAGGGGGTTTTTGCTTGTTGGACCAAGTGAATTTGGATATAAATGGTTTAATATCTGAGAGAATAAAATCAGCAATCAGATCACGAAGGTTTGAGACAGTTGGGGTTAAAGAAAAGGATTTTCCCCCCAATTTATCAGCTGGTGACAAAATTTCATTCCAATCTCCACATAATAAGGTTGGTAGGGATGGATAGGGTGTTCATGACATTAAGGAATGCTTTTGTAATTATCAAAACACGTGGGTAGAGAAAAGTTCTCATGATCCCGGCACTTTGTTTCGTAAAGAAAGATGATGTCAGGTTTCCAAGAATTGTAATGGTGTGTCAAGCATTGCCTAGTGAATTTACTATGGGTTATCCACACACATTCCAGGATAGGATAAACATGTTTGTAAAAAAGCAGTTCCACTAGCGGTGACTTAATAAAGTTGCACAAGTCAAATGGAATTCAAAACATTGGAAGTAATGTAAAAGTCAACAATGGTGATAACAAGAATAACAAAGATAAAGGCAACAAGGTAAATAGAGTCAAGTAAATAATATAGACTAAGGCACAGTGAATTTGAAAACTGCCCTGTGACCTAGTAAGTACCAAGAGTAGATAATACTGAAAGAAATGAAAAAACACATACACCATCAAATTCAACTGAATCGCAGGAAAAGGGATGAGATTGAGAGAGATGTACCCAGTCATGCAGTGCAGTATCACCCACTTCCCCATTTGAAGCCCTGTCCTCCTGCCCTAGCATGGCTGAATGGCCATCAATGGAAGATGAAAGCGCAGCCCCAGCTGAGAGTTCGGTGATCCAATCCTTAAGTGCAAAAAGAAGGGTTCCGGGTCTGGGTGAGGTAGCAATGTGATCCAGGATTAGATTCTTCAGAGATGAAAACTCAGTGGCAGATGAAAGTAAACCCCTGGCTCTCTTAACCCCCATCTTTCCAAGTGGGTCAGGCTCATGGGTAGGGAGATGGGTGTGCCTATTAGGTTTGGTTAAAGGGTTTGGATTCGGATCAAGGTGGAAGGAGGGGGTGGGGGTGGGGGGGAGTATATAAATGCTGTTTTATAGTGATGGGGCCAGAGCTGAACACCTTTAGGCTAGGTAGGTCACTGTGGTGCATGGTGGTACCTTGATACGTGTTTGACATTGGTTCCAGTTGAACAGAAAATTGGGTTTGGGGAGGGGCTACAGCCTATATAGGTGTGAGTGATAGGCCAGTGAAGTGAAAGGGGGGAGGGATCCAAAGACCAATCCTGTGATTGACCCAGCCTCAGTGTTGCCCAAGTTGCTAGTGAGATCAGTACCCATATTGCAAGCTTTCGGATTTTCCAGATTCATGAATAGGCTTGAGGTCTGATCCAATGGTTTATCCGTGAAAAGAGAGGCTAGATTGAAATCACCTCCATCTTCCATCGCTGGGTGGCAATTTTCAATCCCTTAGAGTTGTCCATATTACAATTTTGATGGAACTGAACAGAGGGTAGGGTAGTTGCCTCTTCCAAAGATACAAGCATACGAAATTTTCCTTTGATTTTAGGAGTTCCAATGGCAGTAGTGTGTAGACACCTAATTTTGTCACCCTCCCCCGGCAATGACGATATAAGGACGGTGGATATGAACTCTCACTTCCAATCAATGGAGATGCTTGACAATGGTAATCTACTCTTAACCATTCCCAAACCTACTCAAATCTTGATTTACCTGAAAACCCTAAAACCCAATGCTAGAGGAAAAAGGGTCTAATTTTGACTTTTCATATGTGAAGGAATCCGGTCAAAAGTGACAGTAAGAATGGATAGTACTCAAAAATACGATTCCAACGATTTATGGTGCGTCAAAATCGGACTTACAAATCTCCCGTAATCGTTCTCGGCACAGTCATTCCCGGCACTTCCAAAGATTTTTTAACATTTTCGCATTTTTTCCAAAAATTCCCCCAACAGTCGTGTTTTTTTGGTAAAAATCACACTTTTTGAGAAAAGATTCCATTTGCTAGAAAATATCTTCTTCACTTTCAAAAGCAAGAAAATATTTTATCCACTTTCACAAGCAAGAGAAAATTTTCACCATTTTAAAAAATGTCACATCACACTTTATATCATGTCACATCACACTTTGTGTCATGTCATTGGTATTTATTTATTGGGTAAAAATTAGATGTCATCACCTCATTGATTAAAATTCTCCCGAAAGTTAGGTTTTCTATTAAAAATTCTTTCGACAGTCGGGTTTTCTGTTAAGAATCCCACTTTTTGAGAAAAGATTTTATTTGTCAGAAAAGATCTTGTCCACTTTCACAAGCAAGAAAATATCTTCACCATTTTCAAAAATATCACATCACACTTTATGTCATGTTTTTGGTCTTTATCCACTGGATAAAAATTAGGTGTCATCACCTCATTGATTAAAATTCTCCCAACAATCGGATTTTCTGTTAAAAATCTCCCTTTTTGAGAAAAAAATTCTATTTATCAGAAAAGATCTTGTCCACTTTCACGAGCAAAAAAATATCTTCACCATTTTCAAAATTATCATATTACACTTTATGCCATGTCACTGGTCTTTACCCACTGGGTAAAAATTAGGTGTTATCACCTCATTGAATTCAAAAAACTCTAAATACCCCATTTTCACTTGTAAAAGGACACAAAAAAGACTCTCTTAAGAGCAATCCCTTTCTTGTAGGAGCTTTGCCCTCTCTCCTCCTCCTTCCCTCCCCTTTTGAGCTTCTTCGGGCCTTCGAAGCGATCTTCGTAAAGATCCAAAGTTCTAGTTAGATCTTCAAAGTGTTCTTCGGGGTTTTGAAGAACTCCAATCTAAGTTTTAGTTCGATCCATTTTTTGCCAAAAATGGAAAGTTTTTAGCTTCCCCCTTTGAGTGCTTTTGGTTTTTTTACCAAAAAAGAAAAGTTTCAAGCCAAAGCCCTATTCGAGTGCCACCTCATCCTAACCTTCCATAATCCATCCCCAGTGGAAGCTTTGTCCGAGTGCCCTTGGAATCCTTTTTCAAAAGTAGCAGGTCCCAGCGGAAGCTCAGCCCGAGTGCCTCTGGAATCTTTTACAAATAGCCAGCCCCAACAGAAGCTCTGCAAAAAACAACAGTCAACAAATAAGCCAATCCTAAGTTGGACCTCTGTCTGCAGATAACCATAGTCAACATCTCCTGAAACGGAAGTTGGAGTTCAAGACCATCTCCCCCCGAGCTGGGAGAATCTACGAGAAAAGTCAGCATCAACCAGGGGCCCACCCCTCTTTGACTCAAAACAGGGGTCAAATTCAGGTATAATCTCTCTCCTCATTTAAGCATAATGTAGGTATCTAATTAAATTTACTTTAGTGTACATAAATAGTTGTTTTTATTTAATGTACATATGTTTGATAATATAGCCATGCATGCTAAATAAGAATAAATTGTGTAAAATGTTTGTTCTTAAGCATCTATTAGGAAGACCGGTTGAACCGGGTAGAGTGGGTGTCTAACACCTTTCCAACTCTATAACCTGACTCTTACCCTAAATCTCTGGACCAGACCAATTTTTGAGCCATTTTCTCAAGAATCGGTCCCACCCCCGGGTCCTAGGCCATAATCCTAGGTGGCCACTCCACACCCTTTCTATATGATCCCAATCCCCTATATTGGACCATCATCAAATCCCATCTTTATGACGAACCTTATACACCTGTAAAATAGGCCTCCATGTATTTTTGAGCGGTGATACGGCGGTGCAGGGCCCGTAGAAGCACACACGAAAGCACTCCCACCTTATCCACCAAAAGATATCAAGAGAGAGGAGAGAAGGCCCGAATCCCTGAGACCTTCCGCTTGACGAGGATATCTTCGTTCCGAAGCTCGCTACCCTCACAGTGGCGGCTCCACCGGGGAATTGTCAAGCTTCCGATACTAGATGCTACCTTTAAATGCAAGAACATTTTCCAACACATCTGTTTGAAAACATGTTTGGCTAACCCCATGTTTGTAAATTGTATTCACTAACTGCATCATGCATCTTGCTCGAAATGAAATCATTTGGCGAGGGTACTCCCTGTCATGCCCGCACCCTCGATGAGGTCAGTGCATGACATACTAAGTACTCTAAGAGCAAATGATAGCTCTTCCTATATAAGAGTGGAAGGAATCATCAAATGACGAGGATGTTGTAATTGTGCCAGCACCCTTGGGGAGATCCGTGCACTTTATGACATTCTGAGATCGAATGCGTCATCAAACAACAAGGATGTCAGTAATTGTGCCAGCACCCTCAGGGAGGTCCGTGCACTTTATGGCATTCTGAGATCGAATGATGGTTACCCTACACTATACTTCACATACCTTCACTCATGCTTCCACCAACCCCGTAATAGTCCTTACCATCCCCTCGTGTGAAGTTGTGTAGAATGGGGTAGGGAGTTACACCCTTGGCCAACCCTTGGCCAAGTACCCTTGAGGTATGTTAAAGGATCAGTACCTAGTGTATATCAATCTTGTCAAGGTACCCTTGTTAGTCCTATTGCATCTACTGCATAATCAACATCATGTAGAAAATAGATGGAGAAGCTAGGAGCACCATAAGCTCACTATAGAACTTGTTTACGTTCTTAGAAAGAAATTTTCCTACATTATATTTCCGTCATAAAGAATTGCTTTAAAAGGTGTCCCTCCTCCTTGAGAAAAACATCCAGACACGTGACTTAGGGGTAATCCCATCAAAGTCACATAAAGTCCCGAGAAGTCCCAAGGAAATCGGGAGGAATGACACTTAAGTGGGAAAAAGAGCAAGGAAAGCATGACTTTATGACATGGAATGTTTTATAGGAATGTTCTCAACAATCCATTTGTATGAAATTCTCACCAATGATATCAAGTGGACTAGGGGCACGTTCCCCTATCCACTTTCTATCATATAGTGAACTAACTCTGGATGAATTATTGATTGATCAAAATGGATGAATGATTGAATATGGGATGGGGTATCAGAGACTTAAAATAAACCGCCTTTTGGTTCAAGTGCAATTCCACATCTCAAGTACTCGCCGTAGTCCATTTGGACATGCCAGGGCAGTAGCTTGACTCATTTAAGTCCAATGTCACCTACATTGTCTCTTCGAGAATGCTTACCACCAAGTGAGTGCACCTTGGAAGATATGGTTCCAGCAGATGATGAAACTCTAGTTCAAACATGGGTACACCCCATTAAGGCATTGCAAGCTAAAATGAAAGAAGTAAGGACCAGGTTAGCACAAGTACTCCACATACTTCAGAACTCTCCCAGAGTTGATCCCACTTAGACTATAGGAAAGCAAAAGCAGAATGGACCTATGGGACATCAGGGAGCTTCTCCCACTCATTAGAATGGTCAGAGAGGAGTCTACTCTTGAGTCCCCCCTCCAAGGGTAGTGATTGAGGACGAAGAAGAATTTACAGCACATAAGAATAGAACCTCCTGAGATGGAGAGAGAAAGAAAGCTCCGAGAATAGCTGAAGAAACTGAAAGATTTGATTCGAATTGGGAAGAGCCAAGAGAGTCAAATGACAGATTCTTATTATATGAGTTTCTTCTTTGGAGCAAGAATCTCTGAAAAGTTCAAGTGGCAAACTAACAGGTTTGATGGATCAGGGGATCTTGAAGCACACTTGAAAGTCTTTCTCAATATTGCCAAGTCATGGCAACTATTAGACATTCAGATGGGTCAAGCATTTATGTTGACATTGTTAGGAACAACTTTGAGATGGCTCACACAATTGGAGCCAGCGCAGACACAGAATTGGGCAACGTTGGTAAAAGCATTCACCAAACAGTATTTGTATAACACTGAGGTTGATGTGAAGCATTGAGAGCTAGAAACCTTAAGGCAATAGCCTAGGGAAGGGTTCACCGCCTTCTTGATGAGGTTCAGGGATAAGGCTGCCAAGATGGCAGAGCGGCCTTTTGAAGCAAAACAAGTAGAAATGCTGATCAAGAGTATGTCTAAGCCCTATTATGATGTTCTCTACTACTAACACTTGCAAACATTTGAAGCGGATAGCTATGGGGACACGCATTGAGAAATAGATTTTGAGGGAAGCATAGTACCTAGGAATGTCTCAAGATGCCATGAAGAGCTCCAAGGTTAGATGAGGAAAGGGTCCTAAAACCAATGTTGTTAGTTCAACCCAACAGTTAGTGGCAGCCATATCTCCATTACCACCCTTTGTGATACAAGAGGATTCTCTAGCTCAGAGGCCCCTTCGTCAAAGAAGACAGTTTTCAGACTTGGGGATGCCAATCATAGTAGTATATGAGAAACTGAAAAAGCAAGGGTTATTGGGAATAGTGGTTCCAAGAGTGATGTCCAATCCTCTCCCAAACTGGTATTGGGACCATGAGTATTGTGCTTATCATACCTAAAGGAGCACTCCATTGAAAAATGTCTAGGATTGCAGCATTCAGTTCAAGATCTGGTGGATAACGAGATGATTAAAGTCAAATTCAAGCAATCTCCTAATGTTGCTACCAACCCACTTCCAGATCATGGTACAATTGGTAATATGGATGATGATGAGTCGGAAGAAAGTGACCCCACTCAATTCATTCAGCCCAAGAAGTAGAAGGGTCGTCTGATTGCCCGTGACTATCGAAAGATCTTGGCACAAAGAACAAAGGCAATGAAACTTCCCTATGTAGAAGAATCATCAGTCATCAGAAGAAGCAGAAGGATAGATGTCCACCTTCCCTCCTTCATCCAACCAACCATTTCCTCCCTATTATCTGGGATCAAACCTTCCATCATCATCCAATCAACCTTTACCTCTATCCAACTACCCACTATACAATCCTCTACCTCTATAATATTATCACCCTCTACATCACCAACAACCTTTACCTTATCCTCAAAGAAAGGAAACCCCATCTCCCTCTCATCATACACCCACTCCATCTTACCATTCACCATCTCCATCAAGATATCCTACCTCTAACATTACATCCCCATTATACCACCCCACTTCATATGCCTCATCAACTTCCTATGAATCCCATTCCCACGGTTCAGTTCATAACCCAAAGGAAGGGTGGTTTGTGGGTATGACTGGAGGAACATGCAATAATTGCCTGATTCTCCGATAATGACTTCATCATCAGGATCGGTGAATGCTTTTGAGGAAGACCAAGTGCTAGATCGCACACCTCTGATTTAGCCAATGGCCTCACTAGAGCATAAGTCAGAAACAACTAAGGACGTTTCAGATGATCTCCTGAGGACAATGATAGCACTATCAATAGGGGAGCAGATTAAAAAAGATGCCTCCCTAATCCACATAGGGAGTGACATAGAAGAAGATGAGTCAGATGAAGAACCCAGTGAGGAGGAAGTCACTGAGGAAGAAGACACTGACAATGATGATAATGATGATGACAGTGATAGTGCTCATCCAGACTAGGATGACTACCTTGGGCCATGGGAGCAGGATGTAGATGATGAATCTATGTACTATTCCCCCAGGGATCCACGAAGTTACTCAGTGTTTGCCATCGGTAGTGATGACCTGGTACCAGATCCAACAGGTGGTATTCAACCTTCTCTCTACATAGAAGAAGAAGGTGATTCCAGGTCAGATTCAAATGGTGATGGGCCTAAAGATGAAGGAAGGGCAATAGAGGTTTACATGGAAGAGCAGACCCCTCTATTTGAGATGGAAGAAAAGATGTGTGAGATTTATTCAAACACAATAGAAATGCAAAGAAGGGTGGATGAAATTAGCCAGATGCTAAGCGAAGTGACAGTCAAAGAATAGTACTACAAGGAGCAGCCAAATGACCTGGAAGAAATTGGCCCACAGGATACATTTATAGAGGCGGTGGACGCTACTTTCCAAATGCTGTCCAATGCGGTTAAGAAGATGAGAGCTAGGGCTCTCGATATCTATGGAGGACCCCGACTCCCTACCCTAAGCCGAGCGGGGGAGTCCAATGAAGATGATTCGATGGTAGGGATAATTACCATTACGGATAGTGATGATGAAGATTAGTATCCCATCGAGATCATTATAAAGAAGCCCGCACAGTAATGGAAACCAGGAGCAGTAAAGGCTATAAAGGCAAGGCTCTAGTAGTAGAGCAGCCCAAGAATTATGAGGCAGGCTCTAGCAGCTTGAAAAAGAAACCAGAAAATCCAGTGTTAGCTCAATTGAAGAAGGCTCATGCTAACATTTCCATATGGGGATTGTTGATGGCTTCTCCCTCTCATTGTGAGGTAGTATTGAAATCCCTCACTCATGTATAAGTACCGATTAAGATTGACCTGGTGCATCTTCCCCACATAGTAGGGGCAACATACACAGTACAATCTTTGGTATTCTCAGACACTAACATTCCCAAAGGGGGGGCCGTACAACAAGGCATTGTATATCATGGTGGATTGCCTTAACAAAACTGTTCCTCAAGTCCTCATCGACAACGGGTTAGCCTTGAACATCTTGCCTTTAAGATCAACTAGCAACATTGGCGTCAACATGAGTGAAATGAAAGCAACATGCCAAACCATAAGGGCCTATGATAACACCAAGAGGGAAATTATGGGAATACTCACCTAGGCTGTGATGATTGCCCCAGTGAAATTTAACGTCAACTTCCAAGTCATTGATATACCGGCTTCCTTCAACATGCTATTGGGAAGGCCGTGGTTACATCAAGCTAAGGCTATGTCATCTAGGCTCCACTAGAAAGTCAAGTTCAAACATAAAGGAAAAGTGATTGACGTCTTAGGGGACCTAGAAGTAGTTAATATTGTGGCCAGTAGAGAAAGGGGAAGAGAAGACAGAAGCGGTCCACCTCGACGGATTTGAGATAAAAGGCACTTGTGCTGTGATTGCAAAAGGGGCAGTCGAAGCAAACACCTCGGTTGACTATGAGGCAACATTGAGCCTCCTGTGGGCCAAATGATGAAGAACATGAAGTAGTTCCCTCGTATGGGATTGGGAAAGTATGCACAAGGTGTATCCAAGTTACCAACCCCAGTTGTCAACAAGGGCAAGAATGGATTGGGGTATGTTCCTCCAAGTAAGGGCAAGGCCAAGATATTGAAGATGACTAGAAAAATATCCACCACTTACTACCCCACTCTCAATAGGTACTTTGTAAGAGAAGGAGAAGATTTTCCATTCTATGGAAATGTCGAGCCATGGTTTGATGAGACCGCTACCAAAATGCAACCAAGATTCGATGTGTTCTTCCAAGATGAGTTCGACTGGGTGACATATGAAGTAAAACAGTTTCGAGTTCAAAAGAGTGATCAGGAGAGTTGTATTACTGGAATAATTGAGGTTGCTTGCATTGAGAGTGGGTCTTCCAATAGCAATCCCACAACTTTGATCATGTCAAAAGAGCCACCAAGCCCTAGGATTCTTCTAAAATGGGAATGGGAAAGAAGATAAAGCTCACCTGGAGTCTACATTTTCCCAATGATTTGAAGATCCACATCTGCTTTCTTCTACAAGAGCCTCGAGCACAAGAGCTTCATGACTTCAAACCAAGGCCATTAATGGGAAGAAGTGTTTTTTCTAAGCAGAGAAGTGCACAGAGGGTGATGGTTTGCATGTACTATGCTAGAACCAATTGTAATGGGAGATCCCATGAAGGCAATTAAAGATGTGATTAGGAAGCGGGGATGGCTTCACTTAACAGGATGATGAAACTGGACTACATAGAAGAGAGCTTGAGCAGCCTCGACCATCACTCTTCCCTTAGCGAGTTTGGTTTCAGAGACCATGAAATCAGGTAGATGAAGTATGGCCCAAGGGCGAAGCTGGACAAGTACACCACTACCATCGAAGAGGTAGTAGTAATCAGCCTAGAAGGAGAAGAAGATGGCCCTTTGCCTCACTTACTCATCCACCAGTCTACTGAACCACTCCTAAACTAGACGAGCATTGGGGAGGACTTCAAGTTCACTCATGCCATTGAGTTAACCAACCAAATTACCACTAGTATCAAGTCAGTCATCAAGTATGTCAATGAACCTTATGTTTACAATTCTATCATCGAGTCTTCTGTTTATGAGTCTGTTGTTCCCGTAGAGGAAAGACAAGAGTCCATGTATGTTGGGTCTATCACTCCTTCATTCATGAACGAAATTTCCTATTCCAAGTATGACTTCTCTCCTTTTTCTGATGATGATCTAAATGAATATCAAAACTTAATAAAACAATTGAAATCAAAGAAAGCCCAACCCATCCATGAGGATACCCGGGTTATTAATTTAGGAACCGATTAATGCCCTGGAGAGGTAAAAATTGGTATCACCCTACAAGATGAAGAAGCAGAATAAATGATCAGCTTACTAAAGGAATTTGCAGAAGTCTTTGCCTGGTCGTATGAAGATGTGCCTGGAATTGACCCCAACATTATACAGCATCATTTGCCGACTTACCCTGGGGCAAAGCCCATCAAGCAGAATCTCAGAAGGATGCGTCCTGAATGGAGTGAGAAGATTAGAGAAGAAATCATGAAGCAATGGAATGTGGATTTCTTACAAGTGGTAAAGTACCCCCGATGGTTGGCCAACATTGTACCAGGTCCAAAGAAAGATGGAAGAGTATGTATGTATTTGGATTTTCAAGATCTCAACAAAGTGAGCCCGAAAGAAGATTTTCCGTTACCTCATATTGATGTATTGGTCGATAGTACAGCAGGGCATGCCTTGCTATCATTTATAGATGGATTCTTAGGATATAATCAAGTGAGTATGCACCCAGAGGATCGTGAGAAGATAGCCTTCACCACTCCATGGGGTACATATTACTACAAGGTCATGCCTTTTGGATTGAAGAATGCCGGGCCAACTTATCAGAAAGCAGATATAGCCACCCTACATGACATGATACACAAAAATGTGGAGGTCTATGTGGATGATATGATTGTGAAGTCAAGAGATCGATCGGGGCACATTCCCGTGTTGAGACATTTCTTAAAAAGGATCAGGAAGTACCAGCTAAGGTTGAACCCCCAGAAGTGTGTGTTCGGGGCAACGACAGGGAAGTTGTTGGGTTTCTTGGTGAGTGAAAGAGGCATCAAAGTTGACCCCATCAAGATCAATGCAATTCAAGAAATTCTCACACCTCGCACAGAGAAGCAAATCTGAAGGTTATTGGGTCATATCCAGTATATCAGTAGGTTTATAGCCTAGTTGACTAAGACTTGTGAACCAATTTTCAAGTTGTTGAAGAAGGATCAGCCCACAAAATGGAATGATCAATGTCAACAGGCTTTTGACAAGATAAAAGAATATCTTATGAACCCGCCAATGTTGACACCACCAGTGGAAGTAGAACCGCTCTTGTTGTATTTTTCAGTTGGAGAAAATTTTATAGGCTTGTTGCTAGCTCAGAAAGAAACAGATAAGGGGGCGGAGCACACCATATATTACCTCAGCAAGAAGTTTCTGGAGTATGAAACACGATACACATCTCTGGAGAGAACCTGTGCTATATTGATTTAGGCCATGAAAAGGCTGTGACATTACATAATAGCATATCTAGTATGACTGATCTCAAGGATGGATCCAATCAAGCATCTCTTCAAGAAACCAGCTCTCACAGGAAGAATGGCTCATTGGCTACTATTGTTATCAGAATTTGACATCACTTATGTTGCTCAGAAAGCTATTAAGCGATAGGATATAGCCGATCATTTGGCTACCTACCCAATAGAAGATGGAAGAGCCCTAGATGATGCTTTTCTAGATGAAGAGATTTCAACAATTGAAGAAGAAGACGCATCCAATGAATGGCAGTTATTTTTTGATGGAGCAGCCAACCAGAAGGGGTGTGGTGCAGGGATTTTGTATGTCACTCCAGATGGCCTTTATCTGCCCTTGTCATTCCGCCTTGATTTTTTATGTACCATTAACATTGTTGAGTATGAAGCATATGCATTAGGACTTGAGATAGTCTCAACCATTGGAGTAAAAAGAATCAAGCTATATGGGTATTCGGTCATTGTCATATATCAGATACAAGGAAAGTGGAAGACCAGAGATGAAAAGCTAAAGCCGTACCAACATTTGAAAGAGGTTATCAGACATTTTTAGAAGATTTCATTTGAATACTTTCAAAGAGATAACAACCAGTTTGTTGACTCCCTGGAAACCTTGGTATCGATGGTAGAATGCAATCCGATGGCCAAGATTCGACCATTCTTATTGGAGCAAAGAAGCAAGCCCATCTACCAGACTATGGTGAATTCTCTCACCATAGATGGCCGATCTCGGTTCGTTTACATTGTGGACTTCATTAGGGATAGGAAATATCCAATTGAAGTCACTGACAGGGAAAAGCAGTTCTTGAGGAGATATGCTACCCAGTTCATCCTCCAAGGAGATTTATTGTACAAAAGATCCTATGATGGGATACAGCTGTTTTGTGTAGATGAAGAGCAAGCTCAGACAATCATGAAAGAAATTCATCAAGGCCTTTGCGGACCCCATATGAATGCCAAAATGTTAGCCAAGAAGATCCTCAGATTGAGATATTATTGGAATACAATGGAAGCAAATTGTGTCAGCTATGTCAAGAAATGCCACAAGTGCCAGATATTTACCAATAGCATACATATCTCGCCAATAAAATTGCACTCACTCAGTTCTCCCTGGCCATTCTTCACTTAGGATATTGACATCATAGAGAAGGTCAACTCCAAAGCATCCAATAGACATGAGTTCATCTTGGTGGCCATTGATTACTTCACCAAGTGGGTTGAAGCCCAATCATATGTAGTTCTCACATCAGTCAAGGTAGCAAAGTTCATTCAAGAAAACATCATTAGCCGGTATGGAGTATCGCAAGAGTTGATATCAAATCAAGGATCTCATTTCTAGGGCAAGACTGATAAGATTTGTACAAAGTTCGGCATCAAGAGGCATCGCTCTACCACTTACAGGCTACAGACTAATGGGGCAATAGAAGCAGCCAACAAGAACATCAAGGTTATCTTCCAGAAGATGGCGGAAACACACAAGAATTGGGCAGACAAGTTACTACTTGCATTATGGGCATATCGGACTTCTGTGCGGTCCTCGACTGGGGTAACTCCTTTCTCCTTGGTATACGTAGTCGAAGCATTTTTTCCAATAGAAATCCTAGTACCATTGCTAAAGGTACTGTTGGATAGTTAATTACCAGAAGGATAATAGGTAAAAGCTAGGCACGATGAGCTCAATTTTATTGATGAAAGGCGTATGAAGGCCATGGATCATCTAAGGAAGTATCAGTTGAGAATAGCAAGGGCTTTCAACAAAAATGTGAAGCCCCAAAATATAGAAGAGGGCAAGCTTGTTCTTCGTGAACAAAGAGCTCCAATTCATGATCCAAGAGGAAAGTTCTGGCTTAATTGGAGTGTCCCGTTTACTATCAAAAAAATTCTATCAGGCAAAGCAGTGAAGCTTACTGACCTCAATGGAGAAGAAGTATCAAGATTGATCAACATAGATCAACTCAAGAGATATTATGTTTAATCGGGTGAATAACCCAAACTACGCTAGAGCTGATTCCTCCCAAGGGATACGTAGGCAACTTGACATGCTCAAGTGCAGTCTTAATGATCTCAAGGTAATAAATAGGTTCCCAAATTAATAATCAAGGTACCCTAAAAGATCATTATAGCTTATGTCCCACAAGAATCACCATTTGGCATATCTGACCATCAAGAATCTGTCATTCCCCTATGGTCCATCACATCTCATCTAGAACTTCATTTTTCCCAAGAATCGCCATTCGGCATACATGGCCATTAGGAATCTACCATTCTCCTATGGTACTCTCAATACCTATCCACGGGCTCATCTTTCCCCCAAAGATTGCCACCCAGCACTATTAATCAAGGCCAATTCATTCCCCACCATTGATTAGTTAGGATTTTGATGCATAATGGTAAAGGTTTGGTTGTGACAATGGCTAATGTCATTATACTTCTTCTTTGCTTAATTTGGTTTCAGGAAAGATTATGGACTCTTTGGATGAGACACTGAAGAAGTGGACGTTAAACATTGGCATCTCTGCACTAGACTTGCTAAAATCAGTGAATTTGTCTATGCTCGACCAGATCAAATGTATGGAATTGCACCATGGCTTACTCAAACAAGCACCTTAATATTGGGATGCTAATCTCCATGTATTTCAGTTCAAGACAATTGAGATATGTCCAACTCCGGAGGAATTGGTGTCACACCCCACTCCCAGTAGACCCAATTTACCATTAGGAATACTGGCGGTGTGAGTAAGACATGTAACTGTCTTACAACGTACCAGGATCTCTGATAGCAGTACCTTAACATTTTCACAATCCCACAACACAAACCAATATAAGTAGCAGAATCAGAGTATAGTAGCGGAATCATAAATAAAATGGAGAAAAGTCAAATGATAATATAATAGTGATAACTGAGTTATTCTGTTACATTCATCCATGACATATGATATATTCTCAAAACAATATATAATCCACAGCTATACCCAAAAGTATCAAAATGTGATGTACAATCTCACAGTGTGGCATAAGCACAGTGGTCGCATGCACAGTCCTGATCGTGCTCCTCCGCTTCTGGCATCCACCATACTCTCACCTAGAAGATACTGGGTCACCCACCATTGGTAGCATGGTACCTGCATTATCATCTAAAAAATGGGTGCATACATGGGGTGAGCTTTCCCACTCGCTCAGTGAGGGGTGGGGCAAGCACATCTAAGCGAGATAATAGCAGTAATAATTTATGATTCATGATTGCGAAAATTAAACACATAGTCCATGATGCTCGTGATGCAGTTCATTTGTTTATTGTCCACCTAACAATACAAACTAAATCTGGTAATGCTACTATGGCGCATTAGGTTGTATCTCTCATCTTGGAAACGAATTTGACTATGCAACGATACAAACTCTAGCTGTGATTAGAAGCATGTAGGTCCTCGTATGCATCCATGGGTCACCCAGCAAACCCCTGATAACCCCCTCCTAGCAGTCACGGCATCAGTAACACATCGGCCACGCTGGACAGGTTCCCGCCTCCGGCAACAATCACATAGTACTGCAGGAGTGGCACTTCGAAAAGACACATCAAACTACCATAATGATTTATCCAACACCTCAACCCCTGTTGACAAGAGTGCTTAGCATAGAGAGTGATATCTAACCACATATATACTATATGCCTTCATAATGATACAGTTAGTATGGATTACATGATACCGAAGAGACCTCGGCCACAAAGTGTAATCCATCTCCAAATACAGTCTTGGGTACACGATACCAAAGAGACCTTGGCCACAAAGTGTAACCCGAGACCGTTTACCTAATCTAGCATGCAAATAGCAGTTGAGTATGGACTATGTAACACCGGTAAGACCTCGGCCACGAAGCGTATCTATTTTCAATTGTAGTCCCAGGATACACGATACCAGTGAGACCTTGGCCACAAAGTGTAACCCGCGACTACAACTAACACTAATGCACATAATCAATGAATGACTGCAACATACATACAGTAATCACGGCACCGGTACCACCTCGGCCAGGTCAAATTCCATCTCACACACACACATCCAAACACACGACGATCATGGTACCGGTACCACCTTGGCCACACCAGATCCTGTCATACATTTCCATACAATTTATATTAAAATTGTAAAATGACAATGTAGCATATAATAATCGTATTTGAATAATTACAATTAAATATATAACTCTAAACATGTGAGCAATTTAGTGATAATAAACATTTTAGAAAAAACAGTCCATCCCTCACCTATTTTATGATCGGGTGTGTTCAGGTTCAAGTATGGCCACCGATTAATCAATTTAATTCTGGTTTCGAGGCACGTGCACGTCACTGTCCTAGACATAAATGGAATCGTACATTATTACGCATCAAAAACATTGGGAGGGACCCACACAGGTCACCCCCAAAGGGTACAGACACAATCCCTAGGTACAGTACTGTCATCGGAAACATCCATCGAAAATAGGGCATTTCCACGAAAATATCAGTCCTATTTTCGATGGTGGTGACAGAGATCACATAAGGCTCATATGTCCACCAAAAATATGCCACCAAAATAGACCCAGTGGATCCGGTGGGTTGTTTTCGGTGGTGGTTTAGGGAAGTCCAATTATTTTGGGGTTTTCTGGCTCAGGCCCGATTACCGGGATTTGTTTCATGGAGTTTGTAGGGGATGTTCCTAGCATCATTCTAAGGCAAGAAAATTCCAATTCCACTGGTCCATTTGGGAGATACGTCAATTGAACGATCGAAACCCTAGTTAGTCTTTTGGCATTTCATGTTGCTGGAGCTCACCAGGCTTAGTTCGAGCTCGATAACAACACTGGGAGGGTAGAACACCCATCCTACAACCTTAACATGGTGTGTATACCAAGATTCCATCCATACATAGCTTTTTCTAGGTCAAAATGAAGAGAGAGAGTGGAATGGGAGGTTATACTTACTTCCGACAGTGATTCTGGCAACAAGGCAGCAGGCGGCACTAAGGTAGGCCCCCAATCCCCTCCTTCTTCTTCTTCTTCCTTTCTCTCTTCTTTCTCTCCTCTCCTACATTGGGCACAAGGGAAATAAGGAAATAAATCCTCATTCCCCCACTTATAACTTAAGTGGGCCTTAGGATCCGTTGGGTTTGGACCCCTTTTGAACCGATCTGGTTAAAATGAAATTAGGGGCACGAGGACCCGCATATTTAGGTCCATAAGGTACCCACGTCAAAAGGAAAATGTGGAGGATGATTTGGGATCATCCAAAGTCATTTACAATGCGAGTGGCAAGAACCATAGGCATCAAAACCTTGATAGTAACCTGTCAACCCACCGGAAACAGGCACCAGATTCAGGCCTAAGCTGTTTCCAATGGCTTGTTTCTAGTGGCCAAGATAGTTTGCTATCGTATGGTTGGTCTCGCATGGGTGGCTGCCCTTGGACATGCTCAAGGCCTTTCGACTTTTATGACACGTGTCAAAAATCAAGTGTTGGGAGTCAGATCACTTACAGTCTGGGATCAAAAGGTATGAATCCCCTCCAGTTGGATAGGCACGCAATGCACGAACATGTGGGGTCATCTCTACCCCTTCGGCAATATGTAGCCATGAGCCAAAACCCGATTGTGCTTTTGATCTCAGATCCGAGGCCTATAACAACAGTTTAGATTAGACCAAATTAGGGCACGGGTGTAACATCCCCCCCACATTACAAGAATTTTGTCCTCGAAATTGAATATACCTGTCAAATAAAAAAATCCAGGATACTGCTTCATCATTTCATCTTCCTAGGATGCTTCCTATTCAGGGTGGTTCATCCATTTCACTTTAACGAAGGAAATGGTGTGGTTACAAAGAACATGGTCCTTCCGATCAACAATCTTCTCCGGATACTCCATATAGGCAAAGTCCTCATCCAACTCACAGGGTATGTAAGTCAAGACGAGAGTCGGGTCATGAATGTACTTCCTCAACATAGACACATAGAAGACATCATGTGTACCTTCGAACTCTAGTGGCAAAGCTATCCGATAAGCTACCAGTCCGATCCTCTCTAGTACATCATACGATCCCATAAACCTTGGACTAAGCTTTCCATTTTTACCGAAACACATGATCCCTTTAACTGGAGAGATCTGCAAGAACACCTTGTCTCCAACACTGAACTCCAGATGCTTCCTCCTAACATCTGCATAGCTTTTCTGTCTAGACTAAGCTACCTTGATCCTTTCTCTAATCACATTCACCTTCTCACTAGTAGCCTATATCAAGTCTGGACCCAAAATGTGCTGCTCACTAACCTCATCCCAATAGAGTGGAGTTTGGCACTTCCTGCCATACTTTGCCTTGAATGGGGACATTCCAATGCTGGCTTGATAACTGTTGTTGTAAGAGAACTCAATAAGGAAAATGTGTTCATCCCAACTATAACTCATATCCAAGGCACATACTTGGAGTAGGTCTTCCAATATCAGAATAGTCCTCTCTGACTGACTATCGGTCTGAGGGTGAAAGGTAGTGCTGAAAGCCAACTATGTGCCCATAGCCTTCTACACACATGTCCAGAACTTGGAAGTGAACTTGGGATCTCGATCAAAGATGATACTAACTGGTACACCATGCAACCTAATGATGTTATCAATATACAACTTGGCCAACTTGTGTATAGAAAATGTAATCTTGATTGGGATAAAGTGAACTACCTTGGTCAAGCGGTTCACAACTACCTAAATGACATCCATACCCTTCTATGTATGGGGTAGGCCTGTGATGAAGTCCATGGTAATATTCTCCCATTTCCACTCTGGAATAGGTAGGGACTACAATAACCCATGGGGCCTCTGTCTCTCAACCTTGACTTGCTGGTATGTAAGGCATCTAGACACATGCGTGGCCACATCAGTCTTCATTCCTTTCCACCAATAGGAGCCTTTGAGGTCCTTGTACATTTTAGTACTACAGGGGTGAATGGAGTATAGAGAGCTATGTGCCTCTCTCAAACCTGTGTCTCTCAAATCACCATCACTGGGCACACACAACCTTCCTTTGAACTTGAGAATACGGCTTTCAGTCACCAAGAAATCAAGGTCTTTTTGGGTTCCTTCCTGGCATTCGACCATCAGCTTCTATAACTCTGCATCAGTAACCTGAGCTGCAGTGATCCTATCCACCAGACTAGGTTGACCACCAATGTCGATAGTGACAAGGTGACACCCTCTACTAAAAGCTCCAAGTCTAGTTTTCTGGCCTCCTCTAGGAGATACTCATTGGTGGTCAATGATGTAAGAGTCAATGACTGGGATTTTCAACTAAGTGCATCAGCTATCTCATTGGCCTTTCCTGGGTGATAGTGGATAGTACAATCATAATCCTTCATCAGCTCTAACCAACGCCTCTGTCTCATGTTGATCTCTTTTTGGGTGAAGAAGTACTTGAGGCTTTTATGGCCACTGAAGATCTCACTCTTCTCACCATACAGGTAGTGTCTCCAGATTTTCAATGCAAAAATCACAGCTGCCAACTCCAAATCATGGGTGGGATAGTTCTTCTCATAAACCTTCAACTAACGGGATGCATAAGCAATGACTTTCCTATACTGTATCAATACACAACCCAATCCTAGCTTGGAGACATCACTATAAACAACCATACCACCTGTACCGGTCGGGATAGTCAAAACTGGAGCTTATACCAACTTTTACCTTAGCTCTTTAAAGCTCTCCTCACAAGCATCAGACCATTCAAATTTTACACCCTTTCATGTGAGTCAAGTCATTGGAGTAGCAATGCGAGAGAACTTCTCAATAAACCTCCTGTAGTATCTAGCTAATTCCAGAAAACTACGTATGTCTACCACACTCTTGGGAGTCTCCCATTCTAGAACTGCCTTCACTTTGCCTGGGTCAACCTCTATACCCTTGGCTGAAACAATGTGGCCTAGGAATGCCACTTGTGACAACCAAAACTCGCACTTGCTGAATTTGGCATAGAGTTGCTTCTCTCTCAGCCATTGCAGTACTAACCTTCAACTCTGTGGGGGCCATGCGATAAGGGGCCTTTAATACTGGTGCTAAGTCGGGGAGTAGGTCTGTAGTAAATTCTGTTTTCGGTCTGGTGGCAAACCTGTCTAGTCATCAGGGAATACATCGGGAAATTTCCTCACCACGTCTAGCTCGTTCAATGGCCTAATCTTTACCTTAGTATCCATCATAGATTCTAAGTAGCCTTGACATCCCTTATCTAGTAGCTTCTTCATCTTGAGTGCTGATATGATAACTTTCTTGGGCTTCTTGGGCTTATCCCCTTGGAACACAAACTCATAGTCATCACAAGGTCAGAAAATGATAGCCTTTTCTGCACATAGCACACTGGCTCTATATGTGAACAACCAGTCCATTCCTAAAAGCACGTTGAAGTCGGTCATATCCAACTCAATCAAGTGAGCATTCAACTCATGATCACCTATGGTCATTGGACAAGGCTCATAAACATAGTTCAAACACACCACACTTCTAGTAGGGGTGCTCACAGCCAAACATTGAGTTAGTTCCTTAGGTGGAATTCTCATCTTCTTCGCAAATATTGGTGACACGAACGAATGCGAGGCTCCTGAGTCAAATAACACATGTACAGGCAATAATGATATCAATAATGTACCTGTCACTACACCGAGTGTAGCCTCAGCATCTTTTGCAGTCATAGCAAACACTCTGCCCTATGGTCTCTGGCCCTGTAGGGCCTGTGCTGATCTAGGGGCTGAATATGTCTGTTGGGCCCTAGGTAGCATAGTGTATGGTGCATCACCTAGCCTTTGGTGGGGGCATGTCCTTGCCATGTGGCCCAGCTAATCACAATAAAAGTATCTCGGGCTTGATCCTGAGAACTGAGATACAACACTTGATCAGGAGGACTGGGAAGTCTGACTAGCCTTAGGCCTCCTAAATTGCACTGGAGTTGGGTTGGCATAAGGCACTCAGAAAGGTTTGCTGCCTCCCTTAGAATTAGTAGATCCCATTGACCTCTTTCCCATTCCTTTATGAGCCATGTAGTTATCCCTATACCGGTCTTCAATAAACTTGGCCACTTAGACCACCGCAGCATAGGTTTGCAGTTTCAAACGCACAATGGCTGACCCAATACCTGGCCTCAACCTTTTCTCAAACTTCTTCGCTTTAGCCCTATCACCTCTGAGATGCTCAGGAGAAAAATGGAATAGCTCCTCAAAACATTGCTGATACTCGAGCACAGACCGGGAACCTTGAACCAACTGAGAGAACTCACTCTCTCTCCTATCTCGGAAGCTTTCCAAAACATAGTTCTCAAAGGAGGCCCCTTTGAAGTCTACCCAGTAGGGTTGGGGTTACTAGCCCTCAGAATAGGCTCGGTGGCACTCCACCAATCATCCGCTTCATTCTATAACTGATGGCCTGCACACAAAATTTTTTGCTCATCAGTATAGCCCGTCAATGTAAAAACCTTTTCCATTCCACCAATCCATCTTGATGGATACAACGGGTCTTACCCCACCTTAAAGAAACATGGGAGCCTAAGCCGTTGAAACTTCTCCATCATTTATGTCAATTCTGTCTAGCCCTCTATATGGGTTGAGCTTGTTCTGGAATTGGGTCTTGCACATGCCCATGCACTTGTGCCCCACCAGATATTTGAAGGGTAGCTAATCTAGCAGGTATTGGAATGGGTGCCGATGGAGTAGGAGGTGTGGGCGGTGCATTACGAGCTTCTATTGCCGCTTAGATTCTATTATCGATCTAGACCATAAACTGGTCTTTCCTTTCTTCCACTTCCCGCATCATGTTATTCATAATGGATGCCACATCCTGGGCTGTAAGTATAGGAGGAGCCGGAGGTGCATTGCGGGGTCTACCCCGATTCCGTGTAGGGGAAGCGTGAGGTGACAGGAGTAATTAGGATCGGGATCAAGTGTTCTGGCATAACATGATTCCTGTGAAGGAATCTGATTAATGCACATGCATAAACAAGGTTGCATGTAAATTGGAACACATGCATGCATAGTGGGTCCCACACATATACAACAGTCAAAATTAGGGTTAGGGCATGCATAAGTGGGGTCCACACACATTAGGATCCGATCGCACACACATCCCAAAGGGTCACACCATTAAAGTAACCAAAATAAAATTTTAGATTTGAAAAAAAAATCAAATGATTTACTTTCCAAAAGAGTCCATTGGAAATAGGGGTCACACTATTGAAAATATGGTTAGTCCATCGAAAATATCAGTGGTATTTTCAATGGGAAAATCAGAGGACCAAAGTCAACTTTTTTCTTCACTGAAAGCATGCCCAATGTTTCTAGTGGGCTGTTTCCTGTGGCACCAAATCGGCCATAAATAGGCTCGGGTCTTGGCTTATTCACAAAACCCTATTTACTCTTGTGAGAAAGGTGTGAAAATGGCCAAGGAGTCTTTTGCTACCCATTCCCTACCTTCCTCGCTCTATTTTGTGATCGATCGGCACCGTATTCGCATCCAAGGTATGTTTTCTCTCTCTGTAACCTAGTTTTTATGATTTTCTTCTTTGTGATTTTTGTATTCAGCCATTTAACTAGGTTTTCCATTCCAAATCCTTAGCAATCATCTTACAATGATGTTTGGATGCAGTGTATGTACTCGATATGCTCTTATACAAGAGGAGCAAGATGCCACTGAGCAGTTCAACCCCATTTTGTTCCGCACTATGGCTGAGCGAGACAGATGGAAACTTTTCGAGTGCCGCAATGTGGACCCAGAAGTCTATGTGAGGACCAATGTCTTCCGTGCATTCCGTCTCCATCAATGGTTTGATGAGGTTGGGTGGTACCGTATCTTAAAACCTAATAGATACTACTACCCCACACTTGTCAGGCTGTTCTACTCCAACTTGCAGTGTCTGAACCAAGGCACCGAGGAGATGCAAATCACCTCTTATGTGAAGGGGGTGGAGATCTCCTTTGACATGGGGCAGTTGGCCAATATTCTGATAGTTAGCAATGCTGGCGACCTAGTGTACTACCCACCTCAGACTCCAGCATATGAATTTCAAAGTTCCGATACCTTTCAGGAGATCAATGACATGCTGACTAAGGAAGCCAAGGGATGGAACCGTTTGGTCAACTATTTTGCTATTCCAAAGATTGTCTGCAGCTGAATGTCCTCCCCACTTGCGGATATTATGATGAGGTATCCACCCTGCAAGCCTCTGTGACATACTGTGTGTACATGGGGGCACAGATATATTTCCCTTATCTCCTTATGTGGACCATGGTACTTCGGTCCAAAGGAGTGGATCACCAAGCGGGAAGCCTATGCTATGGAAGGATACTCACTAACATCTTCTGCCGCTTTGGGGTGGATTTGGAGGGTGAGGCATGCTTGGGTGAAGAGGTCATAGACTTCAACCAAGACTCTCTGAGGAAGATGACCATAGATCTGAGGGAGGTGACACCTATTCCAAGAGAGGGTCAGCAGCCTATGGAGGTAGAGAGTGGCGGTGCCGGTGATGTTGGTGGAGGTACCGGTGGGGCAAGAGGAGAAACTGCTGGGGTTGGTGGGGCTCCACCACCTGATCCCCAGGCTATGGGTTCTATGGTAGCTTTTACATCTTGGAGTACTAGGGGTGCAAGGCCTTACAGTCTCAATGATGTTATGGCCCGTCTACATACCACTATGTCACTGATGAGGAGCATGGATAGCCACCTCGTGAGCATAGACAGGACCTATTGTCTTATGGACAATAGGGTGGCCTCCCTAGAGGCTCAAATGCAGGTGATGGTCTTCAACCTTGGTATTCCTGTGCCTCCTCCAGGAACACATGGTCCGAACCAAGCTCAGGGCTAAGGACAGAACCAGCAGCAGTAGTGGCAAGAGCAGCAAGAGTAGTGGCATGTTTGCCATTGTAGCTTTTAGGATTTCCATTTCCATATTTTATTTGAGTTTGATGTTTTAGGTTTAGTTGAAATTTTTACATTCTGTCATTTGCTTCAGTTGTTTGGTTTCCTAGACTTAGGCTAGTTAGGATTTCCTGCTTTTAGTACTTTATTTTTCTTATGAAAGTGTAAGTTGTGTATTCAAGTTCTCTATTATAATGAAACGACTTTAACACCTATACTTGTCTCCTAATTGTGTAATTTCTATTATTGTGGTCTTGAGATTTTTATTTAATCCTAATTTTTCCAAAATCATGGTTTGGCTGAGATTGTGAGTTAAGGCAGAGCATCGCGCTCTGATACCATAGCTATCACACCCCTCCCAGTAGACCCAATTTACCATTAGGAAGACCAATAGTGTGAGTAAGACACATACCTATCTTACAACCTACCAAGATCTCTAATAGCAGTACTTTAACATTTTCACAATCTCACAACACAAACCAACATAAACAGCGGAATCAGAGTATAGTAGCGGAATCATAAATAAAATGGAAAAAGTCTAATGATAATATAATAGCGATAACCGAGTTATTCTGTTACATTCATCCATGACGTATGATATATTCTCAAAACAATATAAAATCCACAGCTATTCCCAAAAGTATCAAAATGTGATGTACAATCTCATAGTGCGGCATAAGCACAATGGTCGCAAGCATAGTCCTGATTGTGCTCCTCTGCTTCTGGCATCTATCAGTTGCTCACACCATACTCTAACCGAGAAGATATTGGGTCACCCACCATTGGCACTACAGTACCTACATTATCATCTAAAAAAAGGGTATATACGTGGGGTGAGCTTTTCAACTCGCTCAGTGAGGGGTGGGGCAAGCACATCTAAGCGAGATAATAGCAGTAATAATTTATGATGCATGATTGCAAAAATTAAACACATAGTCCATGATGCTCGTGATGCAGTTCATTTGTTTATTATCCATCTAACAATACAAAATAAGTCTGGTAAATACTACTACGGCGCATTAGGCTGTATTCCTCGTCTCAGAAACCACATCGACTGCATTGCAATACAAACCCTAGCCATGATTAGAAGCCTGCCGGTCCCTATATACATCCATGGGTCACCCAGCAAACCCCTGATAACCCCCTCCTGGCAGTCATGGCACCGGTAACACATCGGCCACGCTGGACAAGTTCCCGCCTCCGACAACAATTATATTGTACCATGGGAGTGGCACTTCAGAAAGACACATCAAACATATCACAATGGGTTATCCAACACCTCAACCCCTGTTGGTAAGGGTGTGTAGCATAGGGAGTGATACCTAACCACATATATACTACATGCCTTCATAATGATACAGTTAGTATGGATTACACGATACCGGAGAGACCTCGACCACAAAGTGTAATCCATCTCCAAATATATTCTCGGGTACACGATACCATAGAGACCTTGGCCACAAAGTGTAATCCAAGACCGTTTACCTAATCTAGCATGCATTGAGTATAGACTATGCAACACCGACAAGAGCTCGGCCATGAAGCATATCTGTCTCCAAATGTAGTCCCAGGGTACACAATACCAGCGAGACCTTGGCCATGAAGTGTAACCCGTGACTACAACTAACTCTAATGCACATAATCAGTGCATGAATGTAGCACACATATAGCAATCACGACACTGGTACCACCTCAGCCCACTAGATTCCGTCTCACACACACACACACATCCAATCACATGGCAATCACGGTACCGATACCACCTCAGTCACATCGGATTCTGTTATACACTTTCATACAATTCATATCAAAATTGTAAAATGACAATGTAGCATATAATAATCATATTTGAATAATTACAATTAAACATATAATTCTAAACATGTGAGCAATTTAATGATAATAAACATTTTAGAAATAACACAGTCCATCCCTCACCTATTTTACGATCGGGTGTGTTCGGGTTCAAGTACGACCACCGATTGATCAATTCAATTCTGGATTTGGGACATGTGCATGTTACCATCCTAGACACAAATGGAATCGTACATTATTACGCATCAGAAACATTAGGAGAGACCCACACAGGTCACCCCCAAAGGGTACAGACACAATCCCTATGTGACAGTACTGTCACCCGAAACACCCACCGAAAATAGGGAATTTCCACCAGAAATATCAGTCCTATTTTTGGTGGAGGTGACAGAGAGCACATAAGGCTCATACATCCATCAGAAATATGCCACCAGAAACAAACCCAATGGATCTGGTGGTGGTTCAGGGAAGTCCAACTTTTTTGGGGTTTTTTTACTCATGCCCGATTGCCTGGATTTGTTTCGTTTGAGATGTTCCTAGTATCATTCTAAGAAAAGAAAATTCCAATTCCACCAAGCTATTTGGGAAATATGTTGATCGAACGATCAAAACCATAGTCGATCTTTTGGCATTTCATGTTATCGGAGCTCACCGAGCTTGGTTCGAGCTCAACAACACCAGGAGGGTAGAACGCCCATCCTACAACTTTCATGGTGTGTACATCAAGATTCCATCCGTACCTAGCTTTGTGTAGGTCAAAATGAAGAGAGAGAGTGGTATGGGAGGTTATACATACCTCCGGCAGTGATTCCAGTAGCAAGACGACAACTGGCACCAAGGTAGGCCACCAATCCCCTCCTTCTTCTTCTGCCTTCCTCTCCTCTTTCTCTCCTCTCCTACGTTGGGCACAAGGGAAATGAGGAAATGAATCCTCATTTCCCAACTTATAACTTAAATGGACCTTAGGGTCTGTTTGGTTTGGACCCCTTTTGAACCGATCGGGTTAAAATGAAATTCGGGGCACGAGGACCCGCACATTTAGGTCCATAAGGTACCCACATCAAGAGGAAAATGTAGAGGATGATTTGGGATCATCCGAAGTCATTTACGATGCGAGTGGCGGGAACCACGAGCATCGAAACCTCGACAGTATTCTATCAACCCACCAAAAACAAGCACTGGATTCAAGCCCAGGCTGCTTCCAGTGGCTTGTTTCCGGTGGCCAAGACAACTTGCTATCTTGATAGCTTTCTATCCCATGGTTGGCCTCACACGGGTGGCTGCCCTCGAACATGCTCAAGGCCTTTTGACGATTATGACGCGAGCCAAAAATCAAGTGTGGGGAGTCGGATCACTTACCGTCTAGGATCGAAAGGTATGAATCCCCTCTAGTTGGATAGGCATGCAATGCATGAACATGTGGGGTCATCTCTACCCCTTCGGCAATGCGCAGCTACGAGCCAAAAGCCAGTCATGCTTTCGATCTCTGATCCAAGGCCTGTCACAACAATTCAGATTAGACCGGATTAGGGCACGGGTGTAACAATTGGTGGAATTTTATCCACTTCCAATATTGTCTTCTCACATTGTAGCTCATCTTTCCTCCCTTTGGTAGGAGAATTGTATTCATATAATCCATTTGCTTTCACTTGGTAGTAAAGTATGGTGATGCTTGAATTTTCACATTATTCCAATTGCCCTGATGAATGCTTAAGTTGTGGAATTCATCATGCCTAGATAATCAAAATGCAGAAAAGTTTCTTAAAATTAATAAATTCTTCATTTCAAAAATACAAAGTACATAAAGAAAAGACAAAGAAAGAAAATAAAAGAGGAACAAACATGGGGAGGGAAAAGAAAAATCCAAAAAGAAACACTGTATATGTATCTTGCCAGGAAAGGATCGTTAAGGATCAACATCCTCTTTGGTACTATATTCGGAGCAATCCATGGTAAGCATCATTACATCAGCCTCACATCAGTCCCGAGTGGCCAAATCATCATTACATCGGCCTCAGGTGACCAAATCTCATTACATCAGCCCCAAGCAGCCAAATCATCATCACATTGGCCTCAAGTGGCTAAATCTCATTGCACCAGCCCGAGCAGGCCAACCTCATTTGACTGACGCTAGTGACCCGCAATCATTTACACCGGTCCAAAGGAGTCCAGTTTCATTGTACATCCAAACCAAGACTAAAGCCCAGATTGGATCTAAAGGCCCAACCCAGAAACTCCACCTGAGACCGACATATAGAAGCCCGGTCAAAGGAAATTAGGTGAATTTGTTAAAGCCCAGATTGGATCGAAAGGCCTAACCTGGAAACCCCACTCGAGACCAGCATATGGAAGCCCTGTCAAAGGAAACTAAGGTGAATTTGCTAAATCCCTTCTATAGAGAGAGTTCAAACCTCTGCAAACAACATTTATGGAATGGCATTCGCCAAATTAGATCAATCTCAAGTACTAACATCTTCTATAGGAATGGAATAAAATCCCTGCATGGATCAGCAAACCAGGTAAGATTCTAAACTTTGACTAGTTAGAAAATATTACCTGGTGCATTTTCAACTCCGTCATTGTTGAGCAAGATGACGGCAGTACATGTTCTAGGTGACAAAATTGGTCATTCTTTTCTTTGCCCTTTGACTGTTGGCACAGGCCTCGGCCAAAGAGGGGCATTCTGCAAACACCCAATTTTGTCACCCTCCCCTGAAAATGACGATACAAGGACGGTGGATGCCAACTCTCACTTTCAATCAATGGAGATACTTGATAATGGTAATCTACCCTTAACCATCCCCAAACCTACCCAAACCTTGATTTACCCGAAAACCCTAAAACCCAATGCTGGAGGAAAGATGGTCTAATTTTGACTTTTCATATGTGAAAGAATCTGGTCGAAAGTGACATACAAATGGATAGTACTCGAAAATACGATTCTAATGATATATGGTGCATCAAAATCGGACTTATGAATCTCCTGTAATCATTCCCGAAAGTCATTCCTGGTACTTCCAAAGATTTTTTGACATTTTCGTATTTTTTCTAGAAATTCTCCCGACAGTCAGGTTTTCTGCTAAAAATCTCACTTTTTGAGAAAATATTTAATTTGTCAGAAAACATCTTCTCCACTTTCAAAAGTAAGAAAATATCTTATCCACTTTCACAAGCAAGAGAAAATCTTCACCATTTAAAAAAATGTCATCATACTTTATGTCATGTCATTGGTCTTTACCCACTGGGTAAAAATTTGGTGTCATCACCTCATTGATTAAAATTCTCCCGATAGTCGGGTTTTCTGCTAAAAATCTCACTTTTTGAGAAAAGATTCTATTTGTCAGAAAAGATCTTGTCCACTTTCACAAGTAAGAAAATATCTTCACCATTTTCAAAAATATCACATCACACTTTATGTCATGTCATTGGTCTTTACCCACTGGGTAAAAATTAGGTATCATCACCTCATTGATTAAAATTCTTCCGATAGTCGGGTTTTCTGCTAAAAATCTCTCTTTTTGAGAAAAGATTCTATTTGTCAAAAAATATTTTGTCCACTTTCACAGGCAAGAAAATATCTTTACCATTTTCAAAAATCATGTCACTGGTCTTTACCTACTGGGTAAAAATTAGGTGTCATCACCTCATTGAATTCAAAAAACTATAAATACCCCCCTTTCACTTGTAAAAGGACACAAAAAAGACTCTCTTAAGAGCAACCCCTTTCTTGTAGGAGCTCTGTCCTCTCTCCTCCCCCTTCCCTCCCCCTTTGAGCTTCTTTAGGCCTTCGAAGCGATCTTCGTAAAGATCCAAAGTTCTGGTCGGATCTTCGAAGTGTTCTTCGGGGGTTTGAAGAACATCAATCCAAGTTTTAGTTCGATCATTTTTTTTTCAAAAATTGAAATTTTTTAGCTTCCCCCTTTGAGTGCTTTTGGCTTTTTTCAAAAAAAAGAAAAGTTTCAAGTCGAAGCCCTATTCTAGTGCCACCTCAACCTAGCCTTCCATAATCCATCCCCAGCGGAAGCTTTGCCCGAGTGCCCTTGGAATCTTTTCCAAAAGTAGCAGGTCTCAGCGGAAGCTCAACCCTAGTGCCTCTGAAATCTTTTCCAAAAATAGTTAGCCCCAGCGGAAGCTCTGTCGGAATCAACAGTCAACAAATAAGCCAATCCTAAGTCATACCTCTGTCTATAGATAACTATAGTCAACATCCCCTGAAATCGGAAGTTGGAGTTCAAGACCATCTCCCCCTGAGCCAGGAGAATCTATGAGAAAAGTCAGCATCAACCAGGGGCCCACACCTCTTTGACCCAAAAGAGGGGTTAAATTCAGGTATAATCTCTCTCCTCATTTAAGCATAATGTAGATATCTAATTAACCTTGCTTTAGTGTACATAAATAATTGTTTCTATTTAATGTACATATGTTTGATAATATAGCCATACATGCGAAATAGGAATAGATTATGGAAAATGTTCGTTCTTAAGCATCTAGAAGGAAGATCGGTTGAACCAAGTAGAGTGGGTGCCTAACACCTTCCCAGCTCTATAACCTGACTCTTACCCTAAATCTCTAGACCAGACCAATTTCTGGACCCTTTTCTCAGGTTGAGAATCTAGCCTACCCCTAGGTCTTAGGCCCATAACCCTAGGTGGTGACTCCACACCCTTTCTATATGATCCAAATCCCCCATATTGGACCATCATCAAACCCCGTCTTTATGACTTACCTGGTACATCTACAAAATAGGTCTCCACGTATTTTCGAGCAGTGATATGACGGTGTGGGGCCCACAGAAGCACACACGATAGCACTCCCCACCTTATCCACCAAAGGATATCAAGAGAGAGGAGGAAGGCCCGAATCCTAGAGACCTTTTCCCTGACAGGGATATCTCCGATTCGAGGCCCGCTACCCTCACACAGTGTTGTTGTGACCAGTCTCAGTTAAAGAAGCATTCCAACGGCAATAGTTGACCAAAATGGGATTAGTGAGTGCATTTTTTCAGTAACCTTTAGGAGGTAATTTCATGCCAGAGCTATCTTTTAGATAGGGACAGAAGCCCATGGTATGGCATATATGACCACAAATGAAGCAAATGGAATAAAGTTCATACTTCAGTTCCATAGAACTAGTATTACCGTACATGTTTTGTACTTTGGAGAAGAGACCGATAAGTCTGATTTTTTTAAAGAGTATTTTAACTCTTGCAGTGAGGGGTGGTAGTTCAATTTCTATCGGGTTCCACATTATCTCAACTTATCGACCCACACAAGTAGTGGCATTTTTAAAGTTTTCTTCAATAAAGCAAGATTCAAGTATACCTGAAATCTGGATCCAAAGTGGGACAAAGTTCTGTTCATCTTCATATTACTGGTCATTAGGTGAATGTGGGACCAAATGCATCATGGATGTTTTATACCACCACACAGCGTGATAAAAAATTCTATCATGGGCAGCACTGGTGCAGAATTCCATGAAGAAGAAGCCTTTATCATAATCACAGTTGTCACGGCACCAAGACGAACCAAGGTGTTGAAGGGTTGTCTAAGCGCTTAGGCGAAAAGGTGTCCACCTTAAGGCGAATAAGGCACAAAAAAAGATGTTACTATTTTTTTATTATATCTATTATATCTAGTATAATTGTATAACAATGATATACTTAATTTTAAATTGCTTGTAAAAAATCGAGCCTTTAAGTTATATCAAAATACAAGAAGCACGGCTTTAAGTAACATCAAGGGAAAAAAGTACACACTTTAAGTAACATCAAGAGACAAGAATCAACATTCAACATGAAATTCATATCAATGCAAATTGCAAAGTGATATATATATATTCTAACATGAGAAAACACAACAAAAAATGAAAAATTATTCATTAAAAAAAACTATAAATAAAACAAAAGGCATAATAACATATAATTCCTAATGAAATATTACAAAGAATATAATATTTAACTATTTAAGTATGTAGTTAGATATACTAACCTCTATGATGCCCAAAACGAGATCCACAAAGTCCATCATAGACCATGAGTTCATGAACCATGATATTTTAATGTTTAACCCCCTGTCAATCAATACATATAAGTTAGTGACACTAAAGCACTAAGCAACAATAGAAACCTTGTTCCTTAATATATGAGTCATGACTCATGATAGGTGATAGGCCATGGTTTCCAATCTTACCCGGGGAGAATTAAAAACACCTAATGAAAATTGAGAAACATAAAAATAAACCAAAATGCTAAATTTTATTAAGCTTTAAAGTATAAATTTTAAAATAACAAAATAAACCATCAAGCTAAACTTTGTTCTTGTTTAACTATAATCAAGCTAACAAATCAACATCTACTTCTTCTCCCTCCTGTTGTTGCTGACTCATAGAATCAGTTGGCCCGTCACCAAAGTCTTCTTCAATATCTTCATCATTACGCACAACATCGTGGACCTCTTCTTCAACTTCATCATCTGACGATTCCTCAACAGTGGCCCTCCCCCTACCACGACTTGTGTAGCAAATATTGGCTACACTTGTTGATCCTTGAGCCCTCCTAGGTAAAATATGACCCCCAACCGATGTAGATGCACCAACTGCTCTATCAACATCTCCCCCATGTGAGGTCGTCTCCAGGATGGACTAAATCTCCATCTTCTTGCTTCCCTGTTATCCATTCACTACTCCAATTCATTTCATCAAGAATTAATGGATTATAATTGCTGCCCTTTTCCCTTCTTTCTTGGAACCTTGAATGAAGCCGACGATTATATTGGATATAGACTAGATCATCAAACTCTGATGTTCTAGTCTATTCCTCTTCTTGGTGTGAATCTGAATCCATAAATACCTCTTTATCTAAGTCAAGAAATAGATGTAAAAAGTATAATTACAAACTAATATTTAAAAAATACTTACAAAATCAAATGTGCTCCAATTGCGCTCACAACCATAAGCGGAGCAACAAAGGCCTAATATGCGTATTGTATATTGTTGAAGTGTAGGGGCCGAAGATCCATATGTTTCCCACCAAGAGACTATAAGGAAAAAATTAGATACACATATTGTTAAATACTTATTAAAATAAATAAAAAATACTTAGTACTTACTAGGATCCAATGCTCCTTCACCAGCTTTCTGTTGTTTAATAGCCAAAATCCTTGAAAAGCTACCTTCACATTTTCTGTACATTTGAGACTCACGTATGATCTTGTCTTACACAGCTAAGTCAGGCACCATTCTTTCAATAACTACCATGAATGCATCTTGTATTTTACATTATTCTTTAAAAGGGAGTCTCTCATCATTGATGTAGTCAAAATATTTACTAGCATTTAGGTAAAAGCCAGTAGCATATAAAGGTCGATCCATTTGGATCTCCCAACGCTCATCAATAATTGCTAACACCTCTTCCATGACCGTTCTTTGTTGGCAAAATTTACTTTTATCCTTTTTTTTTTTTTTTTTTTTTGGCTGTTTCCATTGTCAAATAAGCTTCAGGCAATGTAGGCCTCTCATCACCATCTACTAACCTCAAGACAACTAAAATTGTTTGGGATGCTCTTAAGCAATCTAGTACACGGTTCCAGAATGTTTGGGCAAGTATTGTCTCAAGTACTTTCTTACATGCCTCTGTCTTGGATAACTTAGAATTATTCCAATCATCAGATACAAATAATTGTTTCAAGGCATCCTTGTTCTTGTACAAACTTTGTAGTGTCAAGAATGAGGTAGCAAATCTTGTAACTCCAGACCTCACCAGATTTATCCCATTTGTCTTTTTTCTCAAAGCATCAACAAGTTTGTAATGTCTGTAGATAAAACTTGTCATTGTTTTTGCCCTCTCTATTGTTGTTTTATAAGCTTTCAACTTACTAATATCCTCTAACATGAGGTCCAGACAATAAGCTGCACAAGGAGTCCAATAAAGCTTACTCCGTTTTTGCATCAACATTCTACCTTGCTGTAATATAATTAGCTGCATTGCCTATAACCACTTATACCACATTACCCTCCCCAATTTCTTCAATTTTACTATCAAGCAGCTGAAATAATATGTCTACATATTGAGACTCACTAGATACATCTACAGAGCTCATAAAATAAGTCCCCATTAGACAATTAACAAGGAAATTAATCAAGTGTCTACCTCTCTTGTCAGTCCACCCATCAGACATGAGAGTGCACCCGTACCTTTTTCAATAATCTTCATATTTCTTCTTGATACATTCAATCTGAGCTTTTTCATCCTATAGCAAGGGCACTCTCAACTCATGGTAAGAAGGGGGCTCATATCCTGACCCAAACTGCGCAATGGCTTCAACCATCTCCTCAAAGCTCCTTAACTTGACTGTATTGAATGGGATGCTAGCTTCATAAAACCATTTTGTAACATATGCATAGTTTTCTTTCTGTCTGCATTGCTTTGTATTGTTATTTGGGTAGAACCTTTAGACCTCCTCTCACTAACTATTTCTTCAGGAGTCCGTCGAAGATAAGAATCTATCAAACCCTTTATTGCCGCTGGTGTAATAACATTAGCTTTATTCCTTTTGAAAGCTATCCCAGAGCTTGGCACAAGGTTCCTTATTGAGGAGTCTATAGTTGGGGGCCTTGGTGCACTAGACTGGAGTTGCCGTCCACTTTCTATCTCTTCAGGCAAATCCTCTCCCTATTGATGATTAACAGAATAATCCTCATCAAATACATCAGGCTTCTTCTTCTGATTTCGCATGATAGGTTCATGCATCTCTCTAGCAATTGCTACAGTTATTTTTGGCCACTTTGATATATCTCTATACCCACCAATTAAATGTTGCTTAAGCCTTTTGATTCCTCCTTTGGCATCTTTTCCACAAAGTGTACATCGCACTAAGTTCTTATCATTAAGATCTGGCCAATATCCTTACTTCCACCCGGGGTCTTTTGATTTGGCCTTCCTAGTTGGATCTTTGCTTGGATCATATGTTGATGCTCCAGTGCTAGCATTAGGCCCGCCACTACCACTAGTAGCCATATCTATTTGAATAAACTACACAAACATAAGGAACAACAACAAGAGAATCTAAGTAACAAAAAATAAAAAATAAAAATGAGAGGAGGCATTGCACTAATGCACTTTACAATCTAAAAAATAATAACTAATGCACTATAGTCTACCTACAGCAGCAGGGAAATGCACTAGCAAGAGAAGAAATAGAGAAGCGCAATCAATTAATCATGCAATCATAATACAGTCTACTTACCTACAGCAGCAGGGGAAAATAAAAAAGAAGCAGTCACAGAACAACAGAGGGGAAAAGAATAAAAATAAAAAGAGAAGAAGCATTGCACTAATGCACAATAGTAGTAAAAAAAATTCATAAGAGAAAAAGCATAGCACTAATGCACAACAGTAGTAAAAAAAAAAAAATTCATAAGAGATTACACTAATGCACAACACTAATGCACAATAGTAGTAATCATGCAATAATAAATTCATAATACAGATTACAGTCTATGTCTATCTACAGGGGAAAAGAAAAAAAAAAGAAGCACTAGCAGCGGTGCTACTAGCGCAGGACAAGAAGCAGAGAAGAAGAAGAAGCATAGAAAGAACCGGTAGCCTCTATAAGAAGCATTTGAGAACACCAGAGGGGAAAAGGAAAAAAAAAAGCACTAGCCACTAGCAGCAGGGCTGCTAGTACAGATGAAGCAAAGGAGGAAGAAGAAGAAACAGAGGAAGAAGAGACAGGAAGAAGACGAAGCAAAGGAGGAAGAAGTACTACAACAGACGAAGAAGAAGAAGTACTACAGCAGCAGGGGAGAAAAAAAAGCTAGCAAAAAGAGACAGATGAAGAAGCAGAAGACGAAGAAGAAGAAGAATAAAAGAAGCAGAGGAAGAAGAGAGAAAAA
>NC_056562.1:12817250-12822373 GCF_013358625.1 Macadamia integrifolia | reverse complement strand
GGTAGTAAAAAAAAATTCATAAAAGAAAAAGCATAGCACTAATGCACAACAGTAGTAAAAAAAAAAAAAAAAATCATTCGCAGACGAAGAAGCAAAGAAAGAAAAAAAAAGATGCAGATGAAGAATAAGCAGAGGAAGAAGTGAGGGAAAAAAAACCATCCACAGACAAAAAAGAAAAGAGGAAGAAGAGTGGAATAAAAAAACCCAGAGACAGACGAAGAGGCAGAGAAGGAAGAGAGGGAAAAAAAACTAGATGCAGACGAAAAGGCAGAAGATGAAGAAGAAGCAAAGGAAGAAGAGGGAAAAAAAAACAGTCGCAAACGAAGAAGCAGAAGACAAAGTAGGAAGGAGGGGAAAAAAATTGATTGCAAACATACTTGAAGTTGAAACAGAGGAGGGAATGAGGGATTTCAGCCAAGTCCAACTTCAATCTCAATCGATTGAATCAATAAGTCTAACACAAGTTCTCTAGGTTTAGAGGCGTAGAGAACTTAATCGACAGAGAGAGATACTTCATACAGAGAGAGAAACCGAGGAGGGTTTTAAATTTTTACCCTTTCACGTTATATTTCCCCCCACCACCAAACCTTTTTCCTTTTTTTTTTTTTTGTTCACTTACGGGGGTAAAATGATTCCATGCATCTCACACCATTTAAAAACATGTACTTCATCAAATGAAAAGATTACAATTAGAATATAAAAAACAAATACTTAAGTAGAAGGGGGAAAAAAAGCACACAAGGCATACGCCTTTCATACAAAGTCGTCCAAGGCGACGCCTTTTTGACGCCTTAACACCAAAGCCGACCGCCTTTCCTATGTACACAATGGCATCCCTCGCCGTTGAACTCCCAGAGGTCAACTATGAAAGTCACTCCTTTGGACTCCCATAGGTCAACTAAGAAGTCCCTCATGATGTCACGGTTAGGTTTTGAAAAACAAACGACATATCCAAAGAAGGAGAAAGGGGCTGATACTGGCCCCATCAGGGGGGAATGTTAGGCTTCCAAGCAGCACTCCAAGTTGATCGGAATTGTCCCTATAATTTTGGATTTTTCGTAGAACCTTTGGCAATATTGATTGCTAGAGAAGGTTGTGAAGAAGGAATGGTACCACTGGCAGGAGTGGTTGGTAGGGACTGGCTTCCCGAGGGTGAGCCTTTGGTTGAATGCAGAGTCTCCTTCATTGTTCTGAAACTTCACCAATGCTTCATACACTTTCACAGAAGAGATCACACAGCACCCGAGTCACTCTCTGAAAGAGATTGGAAAGAAAAGGTATACCACATAGCTTACAGTTCTTATGATTGTCTTACAACTAGGTTAAAGTCTCGTATGCAGACGCTAGGTCAAGGAAGCAAGCTTGCATAGATCACAATAAGAGATAAAGTTCGGTGTTAACAACCGAAGAGGTCATGCAGGAGGTGCTTTTGAGCTGACAACTGAGGAAGAAACAGGAATGCTAAGCACAATATCAAAAAACGTCCAAGCCAAACCAAAACCGAGATGAGCGCTTCTGAAGATAGCAATAGTATAAGATGGAAGTGATGTTCTCCAGGAACCGAGCAATTGGTGCACGGTAACAATCAAAGGCTTGATCACACAATGGTTGTTTCGTTGATGGTGAGAGAATAAAGGTAAAATGGGTGTAAAAGAGGGCAGGGTTTGGTGTAATGTTTAAAGGTAAAAGACAAGTCGGTGTAAGGGAGAATGAATGTGGTTTGAATTTGAGGGGTGAAAAGATGGATAGGGGTAGAAAGCATGTATGTCTAATAGGAATTAGTGAATGTGAGTGGGTTGTAGTAGGGGTAAAATGGGAAAGAGAGAAAAAACACTCAGCATAGTATCACCGACAGCTGGGGTGCAGGAGGACGGGGCTCCAAAGGTGGGGGGAGAGCTAACCGCCAGCAGTCTCCAGGAAGGAAAGGTAGGGGTTAGTGGATGGTGAAACCGTGGATAAGCTAGTAAAAGAAAGTCTAATGAAGGAAGTCATTTAGCACGAAGTTACTGAGAGGATGACTGATGCCATACGAAGGAGAGTATACTTCCTCAGTATCGCTTGTTAAATGTGTCACACCCTACCTTCAATAGGCCAAGGCATGCAGCACTGGACACCTCACCATATCTAGTCAGCCTGTTTCCCCAGGATCTAGACTAGGGCAAATCATAACACCACAATTACACTACTAAAGATCAGAGTTCATATATACATGCATAGTCCAACAATAAGATATTTTACATAAGCTCCAGTGCTAACTAAGTGATAAAATATATATACAATTATCCAGGTGAAAGTTACATACCTTACAAAAAGAGAATATTTGTATAGTTTACAATATCTCAGTAGTATACTATATACAACAGAGTACGCATCAGCAAAAATATAGACACAGAAAGATATAGGAATAGTCTATCCTATTCCTCAGAAGAACTGACCTCTGTAGGCACAGTCGTCACATCCGTAGTCGGGTCCATGGTCGATTTAATCTTCTTGAAGGCTGACCAAGTCATCCATGGCCACTGTCTCATGATTAGAGCAGGAAGTCAAAAAAATACTGGTCTCGACATCTAGAAAAGTAAATAAAAGGGGTGAGCACGTCATGCTCAGTGAAGGGGTGGGGGGGTAAACAAGCAAACACAATAAAAATGATGCAATGCATGCTCCACACCTTATATGATGCGCATGGGTTCACTTAACATTCCACTACTTCCTAGTCCATTACTAGGTCTGAGATTAATGGTATAGTGCTACGCGACGTAGGTAGCATTCCTTACCCTATACATTAGGCCTCAGGAATACAAGCTCATTGTAAGCAGGAGTCAGCCAGTCCCGGAAAGAACCTCGGTCCTCCAGCTAACCCCTAGGTTAGTAATCCTAGCCAGTCAAGTGTACAGTACATCATACCCTGCTATTATCCATCTCTGGGTGCAACATGTCATACCATGAAAGTGTATTTCTAATCAGACAGCCACATATGTCGAGATTAGTCCATACCTATCCCCCTACGGACAAGGGGTTGTAGCACTGGGATGTGATTCTAACCATATGCATCTACATGCATCCATAGCATCCGATCACATATCCGTCGTCACAATTGTAACACTGACTTCTGAGTCCACGGTACCAGAAAGAACCTCAGCCACACCATGCCTCAGACCGTCACAACTATCATACTACACATCCATAAAACTTCGATCACAACAAGTCGATAAATTCAGGCAACATCTGAAATATATAATTTTATATAAAATAAATCTATAACATAGTAACCATCACACTCCACATGAGCAGGCATAAACACAAAAATATAAAAACACTCCATAAAATAAAACAAACACCCACTCACCTTGGTGTCCAACTTCCGGAAATTCAATTCTTTGGTTCAATTAAGTGCTCTCACTGCAACTTATTTTCCTATTTCACAATATATTCTAAATCATTATTTATAAAATATAAATCCTATAATTCTACCCCACTCTACCTAAGTGTATTATCCCATTTCCCAATTTAATTGGGCCTATGACTGTTCTTCACTGTATAGTCCAGGTTCCCCACACTTTCTTTATTACTGGGGTTGCTTGTGGGGAAACCCCTAGTGAGTCCCGCACTTAGGTAGCATAACTCATAATTACATTAATAGTCCAATTTAGGGTTTTGAAATTCCAACCACTGTATTTTCCTTCTTTGGACTCCAATTCTATTAAAATACTATGTATACAGCTCCATAAATAGAATTCAAGGCATCCTAACCCCCCATTACACAGCAGAATCAGTCACTGGAACCCAAACCGGCAAGCTGCCTAGGCAGCAACTGGCTGGCTGGTTGGAACCTGCCAGTTCCCTTTTATTCTGCAAAATTTAATTCTGCCATTAACCCTACTGTGTACTGCTATGTCTGAATTGAGTTTTAACCCTTTTTCTTCAGTCCAATTGAGTATATAGGTTCTGATTCCATAGTTTGGGTCTTCTACTGACCCATTTTCTGGGTCCAATTACTAAGACTTGGGGTGGCTAACTCCAATTCTGTAGAATTTCAATGTTTTTATTTTTTATTTTTTATTTTCTATTTCTGTATAGAAATTGAGGTACTCTTGCAGAATTGATTACCATTACCCCTAACTTTTCCCAAACTTCAGCTACCTACGACTATAGAAAAAATATTTCAACTCTACAAGGGTTCACAGTAGGAAATTTGGGGAAGAATTCATAAGAATTAAACTCTAAAATGCATTCTTACATCAAGAGTTTTAATAGTACTTCCCATGACAGCCTCAATTCATCTCTGCTTCCTTAAATTTTCCATGACCTAATGAAACCCTAGGTTCCAGGGTTCATAGGGACAAATTTTCAGCAAATTGGATCCCTGAAACCTCTCATGGGTTGGGGTTTTCCCTACTGAACAACCATACAATGCATAGGAATACCCTGGCTACCATAGCTACCAATTCCTTCTGTAATTACCCAATTAACCCTACTATATTGGTCTATATTACTCACCTGAGACTGATGCTGATCCAACAGAATTCTAAGGTGCAATAATTCTCTTCTTACTTCTTCTTCTTCCTTCTTCTCCTTCTCTTTTCCTTCTTCTTTCCTTTTCTGTTTTCAGCAACCAATGATTGAGGGGTGAATTACAACCCTTATTTGCCTTTATATAAGGCAGCCCAAACAGACCTACGGGTCCGTTTGGCTGCCCTTAGTCTAATGCTTATATCATACTATCATACTATTATATAAAAACATGAAGTGACAAATCTTTCACTTGACAATTTTGTCCTTTCTTCTTTTTTTGTTTTCTTAAATTGTTGGTACCCTTTATATTATTATATTTTTATAATACTTAAATACTATTTATCTCTCTCTCTCTCTCTTTCTCTCTCTCTCTCTCTCTCACACACACACACACACGATTTTGTCCATTATCCACTTTTATTTTTTTACTAAAACTCTTTTCTCTCTTTACCACTCCACAAGAAGATTTTATCCACTTTCATTTTTTAATTAAATCTCTTTCTTTCTTTTTCTTACTAAAACTCTTTCACTCTTTCCCTTTTTTCCCCCTAAAACTCTCTCTCACTCTCATTCTCACACGTTCCCCCCACTTCTTTTTTTTTTTTTTTTTT
>NC_056562.1:12800937-12817230 GCF_013358625.1 Macadamia integrifolia | reverse complement strand
CCTTCTTTTTACCCACCTCTCTCTCTCTCTCTCTCTCTCTCTCTCACACACACACACACAGACACAGCTCCTAAGAAGCTCAAGGCTATCAAGAGCACTAAGAAGCTCTACACGGTAAGCTCCTTCTTCCAACATTATAGTGATATAATGTACATACAATATCTTGCCATTGGATTTAACTTTCTTATAGGATACATTCCACCGTGGGCAGGGAATTTTTCATGTCCATTCACTCTCTCTCTTTTACGAAATAGTTTCCAAGGAAGGCTATTTGATGACCTTGGACAACTATGTTGCTTACGTAAATTTCAAGTTTACGATAATGATATCTCTGGTGAAGTACCTGGGACCTGGAACTGGTTCCTTTCATTTTCTAGATATATTGTATTGTGGAATAATAGAATGGAGTCCATGGATTTTTAGTTATGAACCGGTGACTCTATAACCACTAACCAAATCCGATTTAGAAATAATTTGTGATTAAGAATTACAAGCATGTCAAACCACAGCAAATCAATGTGGTGGATCTGATAAAGTTGCCACAAATCACTTTTCACATGAGCTATTTACCCATCAATGAAACGTGAATCAAAACGGGATCATCTTTGAAACACTAGAGAGAGAGAGAGAGAGAGAGAGAGAGAGAGAGAGATTATTTATAACAATCATAATAAAATTGGAAGTTTATTAAAGACCCTACTGATAAAGTATTGGAAGTTTTTGTCCGCGAACTATTGATAACTATTTTACCAATAGTTTCCTAAAAAGATTATTTTGCATCATCAGAATGGTGCGTCGGAAAGATTATTTCTCCCTCATCGTTGTTATAGTTCGCAGTTGGCTCATGAATCTTTTTGGTCATACTGGGGTTGAATGGGAACCATTCAACTTTCACTGAAAGTTGTGAAGAGTACTAAACACCCCTGTGTGAGTGGCCCAAGGTGTGCCTAGTGAGAGTCGAACTTAGGACGTCCGAGTTTACTGCTTATACCAACTTCGTTGGTCACCAACTGCACTACTCCCTTGGGTTCTCTATTTTGTTTCTTTTATCAGGATATTTAATTATTCAATTACTCCTAATTGATGTGTTTCTATGTAACCAAGGCCTAATAATGTCTCGGAAACAACTAATACCTATATGATTTTTACAAAATAAATGATGTTGAAGTAGTCCAAAATTGGTAGTCTTTCCCATAAATTCTTTTAAGTAATAAAATCTAGGAATGCTTCAGGGAATGTCACCAATGAAATCATGGGTAAGAGAATTATGGGTCTTAAGACTCAAACCGATTACATTAAATGATTAGAGAATTGACCTTTTGCTTATGGCTTTCAACCAACTTGATCCGTTGGTAAGTGAGAGAATTGGATGATCTATTTTATTTCTTTTACGAGAATATATATCTATTTATTTGATTACTTGATGTGTTTGTGTGCAACGAAAGCCTTATAATATCTTTGTTTGGAAACAACTAATACTGAATGGTGTTGTAGTAAATTAATGTATCAATTACTTTTTATTTTTTTCCAGGTTCAGTGATTCAACAACACCTACTGATGAAGTATAATATACAAATCCTGACAAAGTGAGTTCATCTTTTTTTATCCTCATTTATCTGTTTTACTTATTACCTACTTTGCAGTTAACCCTTTTTTGGGGATTATGATTTAGTTTTTTGAAAACTATGTCACTACATAGGCTGGAATTTGTGAAGAGACAAAAAAAAGGCAAAGCCTTAGCACTTCTGCGATAATCATACTTTCTTCCTCTCCCCCATATCTCGTCTCTCCAGAGAGGAATAAACTTTGTGGAAAGGCAGCAAGAGCAAGAACAAGAAGATGAAAAACCTTTTTAGTTTTAGAGTTAGATGGTGAGATATCGAGTACGATGCTAATATCCGATCCAATTAAAATGGCATGAAAATTGTACTTGAAATCGTTTAAAAGATTTATAAGCAAAAGTTTATCCACACAAACACGCTCTAAGAAAATATTCCGTTATTTGCACGTGTATATTTACTGGTATATATATTACTTAATTGATTAATATGTGATTAATTTTATAATTTATTTTCCCCTATTTATTTACTGACATTAAAATATACTATCCCATACCTTATTTGGGCTTATTCACATAGGTGCAGAATGGGGATTTGTACAGTAGGGGTGTGGGCCCCACATCACAAAAACCCAAAAATTTGCATATAATACCTAATTTAACTAATATGTAATTAAATTTGTAAATTTAATTTCCCTTTTTTATTTATTGGTATAAAGTATGTATTTTAACCCTCAAGTAGGTCTCTTTCCATAGGGGTAAAATGGGAATTTGCACAACAGAGGTGGGCCCCACAGTGCAAAAACCCAAAAATTACATTTTGCCAGGCAAAACCGATTGGCCTATTTTGGACCTACTAGTTTGGGTGCGATCATACTAGCATTAATGCACCGGATCCTATCAAAACTCCGTAGTTAAGCATTCTTGGGTGAGAGTAGTCCTGGAATGGGTGACCCCCTGGGAAGTCCTCATGTTATACCCCTTTTCTCAATTCTCCTATACTTAGTCTCATATTTAAGTTTACCTTTTTGTCCACACCTCTTGATGAGTTCCCCCGTGACATTGGTAGGCTAAACAGGAGCAGGTGGGGTCACTTCTGCCTTCTTGGTACTCCACAACTACCAATCATGCCAGCATTGGCTTCCTCTGCTCTTTCTTCTTGCCTTTCCACAAGTAGGGGTATAGATTTCAGATTAGGTTGTTACAAAACATCTCTCCTTTTCGTGGGATATAAATTAAGTTGTGCAAAAATGTTCCTAATTGCGACCGACATCGCCTCTGTTCATTAATTGGGATCAAGGTAATGAATAAAGAGTCAAAATATCCTGGATCAAACATTTTACATCCTTGATCCCATGTGCCCAGCCTGTCATATTATCAATAGAATCAATAACCATCTCCCAATATGTAAAGCCAAACTTCTATCCTACGGAGGAAGAAGAATCTTAATTCAACCCACTCTCTATTCCATTTCTTCCCATCTAATGACATGCTTCACATTTCATGAAAGCACTTGTCAGAATTTTTTTTTGGTTTATTCCTAATGAATCGCCCAATGGGACTTTACTCCCACACACACGAGAGGTAAGAGAAATTATAGAGAAAGGGGGCAGAACACACTAAATACAAACTCACACCCATGTGACACCGCCTGCTCTTCAAACAGAAGTTGCAAGCCAATGCCCGCTAGGCGCTGGATTCACCAACCACGAGGTCTAACGCTTGGCACTATCCGTAAAAGGTTTTATTTTTGTTTTAAAATAATTCTTGAAGAAAAAAAAAATCTTGGGCCAGAGGTTCCAAATTGAACCTCAAAGCACCGTCGAGAGAAGTAAAACTCTACATAACAATTTGGAACCTCAAAGCACCGTCGAGAGAAGTAGAACTCTACATAACAATCCTTCCACGTTTAACAGACCTCACCATCCACTGAAATGTAAATAGGATAAAAGGCAAATAGTAACACCAGAAAATAAGAACAAAATTAGAGGAAAATCCTTTAGCACCATTTTACAGTAAGAGCCTGTTTGAACTATTCTCATCCAGCAAAAAAAGATCCCAAATGACTTATCCTCAAATCCTAATACTTTCCTCTCGCAATTCATAACAAATCAATGATAATTTTGTATTCTCTACTTTGTGAATGGCTTGGAGAGCTGCACATTTTCTCCGATTCTTCTCCAACGAAGTTAGCCACCTCATGACTTGAGGGTATTGCTCAGCCTGCATGCAAAATCAACAGCTTCACACAAGGCTTCCAAATCAAACAGAAACACTATCTATGTATTCTCATCATCATTCCATCAATTTCCATTGTCATACTGCTATCAATATTTTCTCAGGTCGTAACCGTCAACTGGAAACATATTTAGATTCCAAAGTCGTAAGAGAAGAAACTGTAGAAAAGTACACTATAAAACAGAGCATGTTAAATGGCAACTGTTGAAGAGTGCATAATAGTAAATATGTGACAGTTGGCCAACTGTGGAAGTGCTGACTCTGTCATAAAACCAAAAGGCAATAGAAGATCGACGAAAGCATATTTCCTTTGGGTGCATTCCCTTGAGTTCTCGCAAATCTTTACAAGAGCTTCCAGTCAAAATCCTAGGTCGAGAAAGCTTTCGTGACTGTGTATAATGTATGCATTAACAAGTATAAATACATATCCAACTTATCTTTACGGTATAAATATATAATGGACTTTAAATCTACATTTTCATAATTATCAAAAAAAAAAAAAAAACTCGTTATCTGAACACATATTAGACCCATACTCTATGTACACATCTAAAAGCTGTAATGAAGACAATGAGATAAACTATTCCTATTATCATACTGAATTGGTCAATTAAAATAAACCAAAACAATATATATGACGAGCTATATAGCTCAAGAGAAAGGAAATATGCAGGATCATCCTGGATGATGCAACAGCTTGTCCCATTTGACATAACATAATATCTATGAGAAAAATACTTGGAATATCAGGAAATTCCTAGGGTCCCACCATTAGTTGCAAAGTATGACAGCTAAACCAATCTTGCCGATCCAAGTCCTTAAGAAGTCTGAGTGATGCAGATTGCCAGAATGAAGACCCCTATTTTAGTCTTGCAATTCATGGTTAGAACCAGTTTTCAGGTTTAACTGAACTTGGGCTTAAGTTTTGGTTGAGACTTAAGATCTGGGCTACCCATCTTGTTTGGGCCTAAATGGGCTTAATTCCATGACTCCAATGGGTTATAGGCTTTCGGTAATTGACTCTAGGGTTATTTATTGTAAAAGGATGCTATAATGGACTGACATTATGGGTAACATCTAGGTACACGCACGGGAATGGGGTTTAGTTTATAATTTATAGAACTTTCTCTATTCTCTGTTCTGCTTTAATATACAGTGAATTACATAAGCATGTAAGAGCTTAGCAGCCTAGAAAGACTTTATGAGTCAATGAAAATGGCTTGTTCCTAATTGTTTTGTGGTGATTAAGTTCCAGCCCTGTTGTGGTAATTATTTTTTTTCTTTTCTTTTCTTTTCTTTTTTTTTTTTTTTTTTTTTTCCCTGGGAAGACTTGTGGTGATTCAGTAGCATAGTTGTCACGGCGCCAAGGCGAACCAATGCGGTGGAGGGTTGTCTAAGCGCTTAGGCGAGAAGGCCCACGCCTTGAGGCGAACAAGGCGACCAATTGTTATTTTTTATTTTTCCTATTTTCTAACATTATTTAGTAAGCTATATATACCTTGTATCATAAAAAATCAAGATTAAGCAACATCAAGTCATTAAAAATCAACACTTAGCCATATTAAATCATAAAAAATTAACATTAAGTCATATTAAGTTATAAAAAATCAAAATTTAGAGAAATGCTCTGTTCTATAACAAGTTTGACTGGTCAAATGATATTATTTCTACATGAGACTTTTTGTATCAGTTATAATATAAAACCAGCTTTCCAAAAAGTCTAAGATTACTTAAATATAAGTTGTAATGACAAAGTTATGTTCCGGTCAAACTTATTTTTAAGTGCACGAATACTGTTAAAATCGCCTGAATGAAAATAATTTTATGGATATCAAAACAAAAAATTATTTTACCAGACTTTTGGTTTTTAGCAATGTTTTAACATGATAGAATTTATAAAATTTTCATAATTGAGAAAAACTCCAGCATTTAAAAGTTGAAAATCGTCCCTATAACCAAAATCCAGTTTTTCTTCTTGGACTGGGGGGTTGACTTTTTATCCTTTTGGAATTTGATTTTTAAACTATTTTTATTGGATTTAAATGGGGGGTATTTGCTTATTTATGAATAATATCTTAAGTGTCAAAACACAAAGCGGTATGCAGTGCAATAAGGCGACTGTCGCCTAGGCCCAGGCAAACCGCCTGGACGCCTAGCCGTCGCCTTGACAACTATGTTCAGTAGGTTGATTGGCGGTGATTCCAATTGAGGCCTTTGGTAGCATAGTCTTCAAAAGCACTCCCCAAGCATCCAGGCTCTTTCTTGGGTCCAAGGCGACCACATCTCATTGATACTTCACAAGTTTATGTTGACTTATGTTTATTGCTTTGTTTTTTTTATGAATATGCTAATACTATATCCTATGTTTCGTTTATCATATGTTGATTCATTGCTTTTACATATAGTCATTAATGCATGCTTACGACACCTAGGCAGGAGCACCTAGTCACCTAAGCACCCCTCCAACGTCCTAGGTGCCTAGTTGCCTTGACAACTATGTTTGATAGTGATATGGCTTCTACTATGTTGCATATAAACATAATTATATAAAGGGGAAGAGTTCTCTGTCCAGGAGCATGGATCCTGCACCAATGTAGGGGTCAATAGGAGAGCACCTGGAAGCATCAATAGGGTGGGCATTTCCACCTGTCATGGGAGTGGGCCGGTCATTTCGTCCCTCTGTGCCTGGGCGCAGCCCCCATTGATGTTAGACTAAATTACCAAGAGGTAATCAGTCCAAGTAGGATCCATCAGAACTCCAACACATAAATCAAGTTCAGATTCAACAGAAAAACTCAGATTTGGAAAATAGGATAAATATAGGAGATTTAAATTACTCACAAAACACAACTTAGATGGAGCTGCATTTCGGACTGAAAGAAGATTCTATATGAGGGAACATACCGTCAAAAATTGAACAAATTCTGTCCGCTGGATTGAGAGATTGCAAGAAAAATGAAACTTTTGGTCAATCTTCAAGAACTTGAGTTTCCAACTTCTGATGACCCTCAAAATTGGAATGAAGATTCCTTGTATGATGTCTAACTGTCCTTCACAAATTGAGCCTCAACTGTTGGCTGGATAGGGAGAATCAGCTTGTCCAAGTCTTCACTCAGATAAGTCTCGATCTGGACTCGAATGGGAGATTTTTTATTACAGTAGCTACAGGCCACTATAGGCCACAAAACTTGGTCGAGTTCCTCTCTTGATGCACCTGATCAATCCTCAAAAAAGGGGCTGAACCCTGGTCTGGAAAATGAGAAAATATATTGGCACTTCAAAGCCCAAACGGATTTGAGTTGATTCTGGCTGTAGACTGGTTTCTGTTCTTCAATCTTGCTGGTTGGTTTTGTAATCTGATAATGAACTTACAGCACGAAAAAAAAAAAAAAAGGAAACACAAAGGAAGAAAAAGGAATTCGATGGAAGCGTGAGAAGGGGGAAGAGAAGTGGTGGTTCGATTCAGGCCTCTCACCTTCCCTTGACCATCTCACCCTCTCAAAAGTTACTTTCTCAGCCATGGAGTAAGAAACCTAATATTCTTATTGACTAAGAAACAATAACTTCCTAATCCCGTAAAGGACTTAAATCCCCAATATTCGGGCTTATAGAATTGATCCATTACAAAAGTAAACCCAAAAATATGACGCCCGTAGACCATACAACCCATTGGACACTCAAAGTAACACATTAGTTCATTCTTGGTCCACTTTGACAGCTGAAATAGAGAACCAGAATCGCACCAAAATATAAATCTGTCCCAAGAACCAGACCACACCTTACCAGGCTATCTCTCACAGCAGTTGAATCCCACAACCGGTCTAGATTGATTTTGGCCTTGCTCTTACAATCTACATCACTCACCCTCCCAAATGGAAACCTTTTCCTCCTTATATAAAATTATCATTGCTATATTACAGTCATTAATGCACACCTAGGACACCTAGGTGAGACCTAGGCAAGAGACTTGTTGCCTAAGCACCCCCTCCAACGCCTTGGATCTCCTAGTTGCCTTGACAACTATGTTTGATAGCGATTCAGTTCCAGCCCAATTCACTATGTCCTTTCTTTTCTTTGTTCATCTTTGTTCTTGAAAATCAGAACTACCAGTGTGCCTCACTTAATCAGATACCTACCTCTGGTTTAAATCTGGTTTTGGATCACATATTCTAACCGTAGTTTCTACTGCTAATCTATAGTTTCTGTACTGTTTTCATTCCAAGATAAAGCTCAGTGATGTAGTACTATGTTTGAAAGAATCAAAATAGTAGCAGTTTGACAAGGATCTACACTCAAAAGATAGTTCAGATGAAAATAATGAAGACTAGGAGTGAAATAAGACAGCAACTAGGGAGGAAAAACAAAACAATAACTGTGAGGGGCAAAACAGTAATATCCAGCCCAAAATTAGAGTTAAAAAATTACCGTAATAAAGCACAAACAATCTCTGACTTTAAGAGTCAATTTGAATCAACAAACGGAAGCAAAACAGTAACTATTTGAGCACAAAACAATAACTTTTTCCAGATCTTGGCAAGGGAAGGGCAGAATTAGAATTTTACAAATATCTAAAGAAAAGGGCCCAAATTTGAATCGATCTCCAAATTAGGGTTCTTGAACGCCTGGTCAAAATTTGAGTTCGATCGGAAGGCTGAATTGTTTACTCTGAAAAAAAGTGTGACATCCAACCTTCTAGAAGATTTGAAGAAATTTAAGGAAAACTTGAACAACAATATTTACTTCCTGTTGGATGAAGAAGATGATGAAAGAAGAAAGATGGAGATGAAATAGATATGTGTGGAATGACTATCACAGCCTGGGCCTCTGACCCACATCTATCTCAATTGTTGAAGAAATTCTCTCAGAAAATTGGGAGCACAAAGCTGCAAATTTAATTCATAAATTCGTGTACAATGTTGTAGCCCCTTACAAACTTACATAAAATAATCAAAACAGACTCAAAACACTAAAAAAGAAAGGCCTAACCCAATCCTTAACTAATTGGGAAACGTAAACTGACTAGAAAACTAAAATAACAACGAAAATAAACTCAAATAAGGACTTAAGCTATTTGTTCACCAAATAAAAAACATAGTTGGACTCAATAGGACTCCTAAAAGACACTTAAGAGTCCGATATTGAGTTGGATTCAAACAAAACAATTAAAATATATCAAGACTAGGACTCTAACTAAACTAATAAAGTAAATCTCGTTTTCCTACTTTCTACCCATATTTTAGGCACATTAAAGTGGCCTATTAAAAAAAAAAAATGGGATCAAAGGCCAACACCTACATAACCCAACCCAAGGCTTATTTCCAATAAAATAAACCCTTTAAGTGGCTTATCTGCACCACTCTGTTTAAAGGCTGTTTTAGATCAGAATTCTACTATCGATTTCTGAGACTCAGTTACTGTTTTGGATCTGAATTCCTATTTCTTGAACTGCTTGCTACTATTTTCTAATTCTGATTTTTAGCTTCTTTTTATTTCTATCCACTTTAGTTTCCAAATCCGATCATTGTTTCTGTTTGAGTTCGACACTTTTGACTTGCTATTTTTTGCTAGTTACTTTGGTTACTATTTTGGTGGCTTGCTATTTCTGTGATTCCATGTTAACTTAAGATCTGAACTTGGCATTTAAATAAAAGTTTGCTGAGATGTTACTCCTCCCTACAGCAATTCGATTAGAGTCAGAGTTAGACCTCATCAATTTTGACCTGGTTATCGGTGGTTCTAGATTCTTTTGTGGTTTCTAATCCCTAATCCGTAGAAGAATGAAAACCCATTATTTTATATCAGAGCTAGACTGAACCCAGCTCAAGGAACTCTGACCTAACAAATATTCATGAATCACACAACCAGATCGAAGACATGTTCAGGTAGTTATCAGACCGCATGACTGCTATCAAGCAAAGATTTGAATCTAATCCTTCTCTACATCTGATAACTCTGAGCATCTCAAAACTAATGAAGTATTACCAGAATACCAGCCCATTCCTATACTAATAATACCATGTGATTTATGGGTAGAGGGCCACAAAGGATCCCCACACCCCAGCCTTAATGGTGTACCTAATAAGGCGTATTAATGACACCCAAAAGGTAAAGCCAGAATTGAAGGAATACTGTGGGAAGCTCGACCCACAGGTGTTCTACAACTGGCTAACCTCTTTGGATGATTATTTTCACTTCTATAAATTGACAGAGCCGAGGAAGCTGAAGTTAGCCGACAAGCATGGAAATAAATGTCAGGTCGAAACTGACCAAAACCTCCAATTTGTCTCTGCTTTGGCCTTGGCCGAAATGAAACCTAGATTTCAACCCAGGGAGGCCTACAGTAGAAACCCAGTGTCGCAACCACGAAACAATAACCAAGTTTTCTCGGTTTCAGGCCTGACCGGAACTGGCCTCAAAACCGAGATTTAGAACCTTGCTGACAAGTTCTCTGGACCCTACATAGTTGAGTTCAGTCGCTGTTAGATTATTCTTTTGTTTTTCGATTCTAGGATGAGTTGATGTCCTATAGCAGATGAGCTGTTGTTCTCTTGGGTCTTTTCAATGAGATTCAGCATTGGAAGTTACAAATCAAAGCATGTTTTGTATATTCTTATGTCTTGTCTTCCCCCTTTTCTTTGAATTAATTTGATATTGCCTATCAAAAAAAGAGTTGGAAGTTTGCCCATGCCAAGTTTGACCAACAAGGGGGTGGTGGAATACCCAAGAGCGAAGGATACAAATTTGGGGTACAGTACCTACCACATGGGATGAGATGAAAGGAGAGTGAAAGAGCAAGTATCTCCTTAGACTTTCCAAGCATGATTACATGACCGGCTAAATTCCAATGGCAAGGCACACTCTCTGTAGCAGTTTAACTCTCTTAGTTCATGGGTGGTGATCAAAGAGAATGATGATGCACAGCTTTTGTCTCAATTTAAATTGGGGTTTTAGAAAGTATATTGGTGTGGTTGATGTTTATGACTTGCAGGACTGCTTCCAGAAAGCGTTATAAGCAGAAGAATTACTGAAGCCCTGCTGGGCAAGTTGGCTTTCAAATTGGGGAGTCCAGTAAAGCTCCGTCAGTGTTGTTAAGGATAATCCCATATATCGACCTTCACCTCTGCAGTTGCAGATAGCAAAGTTAAGGCACCTATGGCTAGTGGTAACAACACATAGTGCTTCTCCATTGCAACAAGTTTGGGAAAATTGCTAAATGCTGCCCTAAAAAACCAAAAGGTAACCTATAGTGGCTACAATATAAGCAAATCTTGTGAATGGAGTTTTCTGAACCACATCCAACAAATGCTGATGATATGCACTCTATGAGTATGGAGATGAAACAACAGGAGTCAATGTTAAATGCTCGATCCCATTGGTTGAGACCGATGAGAAGGACAATGATGAAGAAACCAAGGAATTTGGCACTATAATAAAGGTCTCTTAACAAGCAAAGAAGTTGAAGGACCAATTGTGGACGACCCCACGATCACATCATTCACATTCGATGATGGTCAAGAAGTTGAGCACATCAAGTTCAGGATTCCTCCATTGTTCTACGAAGAGAGAGCTCTCCACGAATTGAAGATTACATTTTTAACATTCACGAGCAGCTAGAGTTTTTTTTACTTTTTTTTTATTTTTTTTTTTGGGGGGGTGGGGGGGTGGTGGTGGGGGGAGGGGGTGAACTGTAAAATGCATTAAAGGGGGGAGGGGAAATATAACCCCAAAAGGTAGTTATATTGAACTCGAGTTTTATTACAGGTTAAAGCTGGAAGTACATCATGTGTTGTTTCTTCCAGCTAGAGAGAGTTGATGCAGATTGCCAGCATGAAGACCAAGGCCGATTCCATCTTGTGATCCATGGTTTGAACCAGTTTTCTGGTTTAATTGAAACTGGGGTCAAGTTTTAGTTTAGATTTGGGTCACCCAATTCGTTTGGGCCTAAATGGGCATAATTTTAAGGTCCCAATGTGATGCAGTACCAAGGGTTTACACAAGGAGAACCAAGACCAAGGTCGACCCAAGTGACTGACTGGGTCGACCCAGATCTGGTCCAAGTCAGCCCACGATTTGGGCTGCTGATGGGGTTACTAATTAGTCATTTAGTTAGTAATTTAGTTTCTATTTTGAAGTCTTAAATTAGTTTCTAATTTTCAGTCTTAAATTAGTTTCTAATTTTCAGTCTTAAATTAGTTTCTAATTTTCAGTCATAAGACTTTCTATTTTGTAAGTTTCTATTTTCAGATTTAGTAACTAGTTGAGTTTCTAATTTTTAGTTTCCTATTTCAGTTTTTGGAAACTAAAGTTAGTTTCTATTTCATGTAACCCCTATCACTATTATAAATAAAGCTATGGCTCTTTTAATGAGCCACGATTTTTACAAACTACATGGCTGCTGCTACTGTTTTCTCTGCGAGAGAACTTCCTTATGTTTGATCAAGGTATTGGGTTGGTGTTCGATCCGATGACTCTTTGCGGCGAGAAGTCCAAGAGGTTCATCTTCAAGTGCTCCTTTTCTCCTTCAAGGTTTTCTTTTTCAAGGGGTTTATTGCTGTTCAACGACCCAGGTATTTAAATTCCAATTCTGCCCAGATTTGCCTTAGATTTCACAATCGGTTCTCTGCTACTTGAAGCACTTCCAGCCATTGGTTGGAGCTATAAATCTGGTCAATCTTTCTTCCCTACCCAAGTGAGACTCGACCTTGGTTTGGGCTGATTCTGGCCAGCCAATTTTAGGATATTAAAATTCTCTTGAATTTTGTCCTGTAGTGACCTTACAGAACAGGAACCAGAACCGATAGGTCTGATCTGTCCTCTTCTGTTTCTGTGGATGTTTATTATGGTCTGTGAACTGTTAGGCTTCTATTCCTACTTCTGGTTAGCCCTATTATCTGGTTTGTAGTTTGGCCCCATAGACTCCAGCTTCTGGGTTCGAGATCTGATTTACAGAGGGTTAATTTTTTCTTTAATTCTGATTTGTGGAACTGCTGTCCTACCTTGGGTAATAGTGGTTGTTCTTCTGATTAAAAGTTCCTGCAGTTTGGGCTGGTTTGACTTGTCAAATCTATTCTTACATTACAATGTGTTATAAGAGCTTAGGGAACTTTACTTTTGGGTTATTTATTGTAAGAGAGCTTTAATGGTCTGATGTTACGGCTAACATCTAGGTACACAAGATTGGGGTCTAGTTACTAATTTTTAGTCCTTTATATTTTCTGTTCTGCATTAGTTTACAGCATGCTTCACAGCCTAGAACGATTTTACAAGTGAATGAAGATGGCACCAGAACTTGGTAATGTGATTATTAAGTTCCAGCCCTGTTGTGGTGTTTCAGTAGGTCAGTTGATTGGTGGTGATTCCAATTGAAGCCTCCGGTGGTGTTATAAGAGCTTTGGGAACTTTACTTTTGGGTTATTTATTGTCAAAGAGCTTTAATGGTCTGATGTTATGGGTAACATCTAGGTACACAGGATTGGGGTCTAGTTACTAATTTTTAGTCCTTTATATTTTCTGTTCTGCATTAGTTTACAGCATGCTTCACAGCCTAGAACGATTTTATGAGTGAATGAAGATGGCACCAGATCTTGGTAATGTGGTTATTCAGTTCCAGCCCTGTTGTGGTGTTTCAGTAGGTCAGTTGATTGGTGGTGATTCCAATTGAGGCCTCCGGTGGTGATTCAGTTCCAGCCCAATTACTACTTTGTTTATCTTTCCTCTTTCTTCCTGAAAATCAGAACTACAACTAAGTTGTCTGTGTGTTACTTAATCAGCTACCTTCTATCGGTTTAAATCTGGTTTTGGATCCCATATTCTTATCCATGGTTTCTGCTACTAATCTACAGATACTGTACTGTTTTCTTCTTGGGTAAAACATTTAAAGGCTGTTACAGATCAGAATTCTAACATTGACTTATGAGCTCGGCTATTGTTTTGGATCTGATTCTCCTATTTCTCTAACTGTTTGCAACTTGTTTCCATTTCTGTTCACTTTAGTTTCAAAATCTTATCCTTGTTTCTGTTTGAGTATGGTTTGCTGTTTCTTGATTCCTAATTGCTATTTTCTGTTAGTTACTAAATGGCTACTCCTTTGTTGACTTGCCATTTTGTAATCTAATGATAACTTAAGATCTGATCATGGGATTTGAATCAAAGTTTATTGAGATGTCACCAAGGATTAAAGTATCGGTATAGGTCGCCGTATCAGTAGGTTAAATTTAAGATATGTATTGGAGATATGCTACTAAGATATGCTAAAAATCAAAGATTAAAGTATCGGTCGGCTAAATTAAGATACGTATCGGAGGGGTATTGTATCATATCGAAGATACTTTAAACCATGGATGTCAATTGTCACTCATACCTCCTAGACCATTCAATAGAGTTAGAGCCGGATCTGATCAATTTCGGTCCAGTTATTTCGTTTTCTCCAGTTTTGCCATTTGTTCCTAGCCTGCGGTTCTAGATTCTTTCTTGGTTTCTAATCCCTAACCCTTAGGAGACTTGAAACCCATAACTGAACCTCTAGCAAGTCAAAGGGAATGAACTGTACTCTCTACGTACTTCTATCACAAAATAGGAATGAGAGTAGACCAAATGCAGGTTCTACAGATTAAAATGCATAAGATCAATAAGATATCTAAATATTTCTGGAATTTCCTGAATCAGTAGGTGTAACAGTTAAATGAATTTACCAGTCCAAGCCCTCAAAGAGGCCTTCACCCTTTATGGCAGAAGTTTTAAAAATTGCCCATTGACGGTTTTTAATCTTGTGCAACTCCAAGGCCTCAGTTACTCCAGCATCATCTAGTGCACCAGGGAGATCCTGTGTGAACAAGCAGGAGACATCATTGGGAGCTAAGAACATCAAAGAAACCAAAACCCAAGACTCTATGGACTGCATGACAACATTTCTTCAGAAGAAGACAATAGATACAAGAAGCTAGAACACAAGGGACCATGCCCCAGTAATACAGTTTCTAATCAGTTTCTCTTTCTCCTGTGCATTATAAGCTCAGATTTGAAATTGGCTCCATTGGTATGTATTTTATAAGGGGGGAAGAATAACAAAACAAAAAGAGCATAGGTGATTAGTGGAAACCTGCTTGTTTGCAAAAATGAGGACAACTGCACCTTTTAACTCTTCCTCCTGTCAAAGACTCAGCAGCATAAATTGAAATTCGAAGATAACAATAAGAGCTTGAAACATAAACTAATTTCTAGTGAGATTTGAACAGCTGCCTTATCTTTCTCAATATTTAAGAAAATCAATAACGTTCAGCCAAGATTATACAATCAAGGTATTGATAATTGGTTGAAAAGAAAATCGAAAATCCACGGAATTTTGTCACAGTTGAAAAGCTGATGAAGTAAAAAAACTTCAGAGTTTGGTCAACCATCTTAACTGCCTTGCACCATCACTCAGCAAGCGATAGATGAGACCAACATCCACCCCATAGTAAGACAACACTTAGGCAACAAGGTGCCTGCTTTGGAACTGTGAACGGTACCATGAACAGTAAAGAAAAAAGAGGAGAAGAAAGGAGAAGAGGGGGATAGAGAAGGAGAGAGAAGGGAGAGAGAAAGAAGCCTTTTCTTAGGTACCTTCAAAATCTCACACTGTATATTCCATTAACCATCATCAAGGGGGATGGTCACATATTTTATAAGAAAATAGAAGTACCCTTAATTTAAAACTCTTAGGTAAGTACACTAACTTAACTAACAATGACTCTTAATTATTTAACCCGTTAGAATTGTTGAAGCCTAAGTCTTCTAGATACTTGGGCCCCACACAACAAACCAAAATAGGACTTTTAATTGACTAAACTAAACCAAAAACATTACCTAATGGATCCCAAATACCAATTAAATATCTATTTTTGTATACCCCTTTAGCCCCCCCCCCCTTTTGGGCTTTATAATTCAGTCAATTATAAATAAAAGACCCAAAGAATAAAATGCCCATATACCATAGTTATTAAAAATAACACCGACTTTTGGACCGGGTCTTCATTAGTGCCCATTGTGGTTCTAGGCGGCTAGTGGTCTTATGTGCCAAGAATAGGATGCCCAGATGCAAAACCTGATGATCTTACCCTCCATATGTCATAAATTTCAATGGTTTCTTATTTCTACCCTTATATGTTTTATATCACCTTGGCCTCACCAAGGAGTCGCTTAAGCATCTAGGACACCACTATGGCTCACCCTAGTGCTATGAAAACTATGAAACCCACCACTCCACCCATGCCACTTTTTTGACATTTTCAAAATCTCATGCTACCAAATACTTAAGTACTCTTGATTCCATCAGTAGACACACTGAGACAAAATAAAGCAAAAAAACACGTGCCTATTTAAGGGAACAAGAAAGTCCTTACAAATTAAACACCATGCACGGATGCACCACAAAGTGGTCAAGGAAAATGGTTTACTTCCAAAACACAGTACCATGTCAATACCTCCAAAATTGCATGAAATTCGTCTTTGGCTATTAC
>NC_056562.1:12738075-12800837 GCF_013358625.1 Macadamia integrifolia | reverse complement strand
TCCCACAGTCGAGTTTCCTGAAGAGGACTGCTGGACCCCTGAGGAGTTTGAGCACGGCGTAGACTGCGCATGTGAGAGCTGTGCTGCGGGACCACAGTTCTGAGGCCGGGCTGAGCTCCACCTTGGAGGCCGTGCTGAGCTCCACTTCCGAGGCCGAGCTGAGCTCTTCTACATGATGCCTAGCTGGGCACAACCCCTGATGCCGAGCTGAGCTCCAGCCTTGAGACCGAGCCGAGCTGTGTACTCTGATGTTTTTGATGATTTCCTATATATACTTGATATTTGAACTTTATTTTTTGTGTATATATCATGCCTTCGGGCCCAAATGTATATAATTATTGTATCACCATTTGGGTATCAAGTATATGGGAATTATTTACAGGTAAAACTTAGTCTTCCGCTGATCTGATGAATTGATGTTAGTGTGTGTATGCTGTGGTGGAATACAGTATCTGATGATCCTGGCAGGTTTGGGTTAATCGGTGTTAACTCGGTCACCGCTCCGGTTCAGGGTGAACGGGGTGTGACATGTTGGGTCTTGGTCTTGAACTGTAAAACTGGGTAGATTCAAGAGGTTATTCGTTATCCCCCCCTAAAAAAAAAGAGTCTTTTTCACTCTACTTTTATTCAATTTCCAATTGGTATTGTGAATTTATTATTCCATCATGTGATTTTATTTCCCACATTATTATTGATTATAGTTTTCAAAGAGTATTTGGTGTCTTGCGAGGTTTGAAAAAATAACAAATCTTTGTGGTAAGTATATTAGATGAGTTTTCTTTGTTGTCACAATACTTATGATGTATATATAATGTCTTAATATTTAGCACATGACAGTACATATGTTAGTGCATGTGATATACGATTAAAAAGATATTTTATTGATACAATTTTTGGGGGAAGGACTGGTGGGGTCACACGCACGTGGTCATCTCCTCGTTGAGCCGCCGATGAGGAAAACTTTTTCCATATACAGATATTCTTTGTGGGAAGAGAAAGAAAGAGGATTTATGTTTTTGGTAAGAAAAGCGAAAAAGATTGACGTGTACATGTCGGACAAAGTGGCTTCACATGAGGGCCTTCAGTTGAACCAAAGCTCTTCCACATTTGGACCAAGCACCCACATGCTCTGGCTTTTGAACCAGGATCTGAACCATCTGATACTTCAAGATCAATTCCCCTCCAAATTGATTGTGTCTGCATGTTTCTGTGCGACCTGATACATTACATCTTGAATAAAGAGTGAGATGTTGAGATAAGAAGATCGCCCATCTTCAACTGTTCCGTTTGCTATCTCCCCAACCTCTCTGGCTTCTTATGATCACTTCGTCTTCTCCACCATCCATTAACATCCCAATCACTTTTTCAACCTCTTCTTTCTCAACATACATCCCAACCTCTTCACCTTTCCCTATTTAATAAGAAATATCCACACCAACCCTTACTCCCATCCCCAAAATCTGCACAATCAGCTTCTCGTTATAGGATTGATCTCCAAATATTGGCCAAGTTATCATAGACACACCTGCACTCAACCCTTCCAGAGTCGATCGAGTTCCACCCACAATGTGTTATGATCCCTCCCACCGCCCCATGTGACAAGATCAACATTTGTGACGCCCAGCCCGAATCAATAGACCTCTTCCATTGAAGAAAACCCTTGGACCTCTCTCTTATAATAGTTTGACCTATTTTTATTTCATGATTGACAGAATCTTATAATTTGGTAAGTACAAATTCCTTTTCATCAATAAATGTTTGTTAAAAAAAAAAAAAAAAACCTGACAGCTATTGGTTTCTTCTTTATTATTTTTTTATTGTAAAGAGCCATGAGTGGTTTGAGTTGGTGCACAAAACATATCATGATAAGTGACGTAAGCGCTCACATCACTTTGAAACAAATTGAAATAGAACTAATATATTACATTTATTCTAATAATCTTTATCAGAAAAAGAAATTATTCTAATAATTGCTTATCAATTATTTTGAAAACAAGTGTTGAATCTTATTTTGTGGGTTTTCAAATATATGAAACTGATCCACATAGGGTAATTGTTCATTTTCTATTGATTCACGTAAGCAATGTTCGATTGTAAGGAAAATTAAAGGGAAGGGAAGTGAAGTTTTTATACTTAAAAAAGAAATATATATAATCATTATCCATGTGATTTTAACATTAACTTCAAATCATTCCATATTTGGTTATTAAATTTCATTTTGTATCTAAAACTCTTTGCTATAGTATGTAAAATAAAAATTACACGTAAAATATATCATTTCTAAATATGGTTAAAAAAATTAAGTATTTTATACAATCATATGGGTTAATGGTTATAAACTTTTCTTTTTAAAGTATCAAAATTTCACTTTCCTTTCCTTTACCATTGCAACGAAACGGAACAATAAGGTAACCAATGAAGAAAGCTTTGTCCTCAAATCAAAACCCCTCTCCGTGTACAATTTCAACAAGTGAAAAAGCTCCTTGATGAACGGTTGTTCCAAGATTTGTCAAATTTGACGGCACCGATGTCGTTCTATACTACGGGTGTGAGGATGAGGTGCAATGAAGAGGGTGGTATTGAGGGTTTTTTTGTTTTTGGAGGTTGAGTCCTGTTGAATTTGGTTGTTTTTGGGATTTTTGAGTCGACAATGGAGCTCAATCACCTTATCTCTACAGTTGCCTTCTATGGCGATAGCTCCTTTCTTCTCTTTGTTTTGTAGGACAAGTCTCCCATGATGGGTTGGGGTGTCCAAAGTTGGTCCACATGCAATTATGGTCCAGCTCATTATAAGTAATAATTGGGCATTCTTAGTGTAAGGTAGTGGCCCGACAATCGTCCTGAATGAACGATTGACTGACTGAATACTATGAGTGAGAGATAACCAACCATTTACAGTCTAATTCATCCGTTTAAGTCCATTTAACCTAAATATAGCACATTTAAGGATAATTTATAACCTGAATATTCAATTTTCCTGTTAAGAACTTGACCAGTCAATTAATTCGTTTATGTAATCAAACATCCAAATAGAAACATATCCATGCCTTAGACTATGATGAGTTCAATCACCTAGATGAAATTGGAACGGACGCAATAACTTGATGAGAATTGATCAATTATCAATGTTTTGTGCGTAGAAGTAGATCAATCATGGCTTTTGGCTGAATAGACATTGCCTACAGTGAGCAATGAGGTGCAATAAACATCTGTTATCATAGGTGGTTGTTACTACTTGTTAGATATTCATTGTACCTCACCACTTCACTGCATATGATTTTGATGCTTTTTTGGCTCGTAACATATAGGGTAGGGTCCCATGGGAGAATCACCACCCTTCCCTTTTGGCTCATGCATATCCACACTTTATTGGACAAAAAACAAAAGAAAGAAACCTCACGCGCAGTCACTAGCCAGCAGCCACAGACCAGTTCGGCTGGATTTTGGAACATATTACGGTATATATCACCAAAGGGTCTGAAACCACAAGTGTATTACACTGTGAGACGCCCATCTTGTCCACAAAACTTGAAGCTTCATTTCTCTTATCCAGATTTTCAACTCCCATGGCCATGGCTTCGAGTAACCACCATGAGCTTCACTTCATTCTGATTCCTCTAATGGCCCAAGGCCACATGATCCCAATGACGGACATAGCAAGATTGCTAGCTCGGCAGGGCGTCACCATCACCATCGTCACCACCCCAGGTAACGCTTTCCGATTCAAGCCCATCATCGATCGGGCAGCGGAATCCGGCCTCCAAATTCAACTTCTCCAACTTCGTTTCCCATCTAAAGAAGCCGGACTCCCAGACGGGTGTGAGAACATCGACCATGTCCCCACACGAGAACTGATGGAAAACTTCTTCAACGCTACGAGCATGCTCCGACCAGCCTTAGAACAATCTCTTCAAGAAATGGTTCCACACCCAAGCTGCATAATCTCCGACATGGCTCTCCCATGGACATCTCATACGGCTCTTAAGTTTGGGATTCCAAGGTTTTTCTTCAATGGTATGTCTAGCTTCAGTCTCTTATGTAACCAAAACTTACTCCTTTACAAGCCACATGAGAGTGTCGAATCCGATTCGGAACCTTTCATGGTTCCAGGGATGCCTCATCGAATCCAGTTAACAAAGTCTCAGCTACTTCGAACTGCTCGTGAAGATGAACCATTATTCCAAGATTTTCTAATACAAGTCAGAGAAGGTGAGCGAACATCGGATGGTGTAGTGATCAATAGTTTTTACGAATTAGAATCTAGTTATGTTGATGGGTACCAAAAGCTTATGGGGAAGAAAGCTTGGTGTGTTGGTCCTGTGTCACTATACAACAAAGAAGCCTCAGATAAGGCTGACAGAGGTAATAAAGCAGCCATTGATGAGGTCAAATGCTTGGAGTGGTTGGATTCAAGAGAGGTAGCTTCTGTCGTTTATGTCTGTCTTGGGAGCTTATGTCCCTTAGCTCCTTCACAATTGATAGAAATTGGGTTGGCCTTGGAGAGATCGAAACGCCCATTCATATGGGTAATCAGACAAGGTAACAAAAATAAACCATCACAAGAGTTGGAGAGATGGTTTTTGGAAGAAGGATTTGAAGAGAGGACGAAAGGAAGAGGTCTATTGATTAGGGGCTGGGCGCCACAAGTGTTGATCTTGTCACACAGGGCAGTGGGAGGGTTTGTAACACATTGTGGGTGGAACTCGACCCTGGAAGGGGTGAGCGCAGGTGTGCCTATGATAACATGGCCCATGTTTGCGGATCAATTCTATAACGAGAAACTGATTGTGCAGATTTTGGGGATTGGAATAAGGGTTGGTGTTGAAGTCCCTTGTGAAATTGGGTGTGGTGAGAAGCTTGGGGTGTATGTGAAGAGTGAAGAGGTTGAAAAGGCGATTGGGATGTTAATGGATGGTGGCGGAGAGGAAGGAGAAGTGGTAAGGAAGAAAGCTAGAGAGGTTGGGGAGCTAGCGAAAAGAGCAGTTGAAGAAGGGGGTTCTTCTCATCTCAACCTCTCACTATTTATTCAAGATATAAGGCATCAGGTAGAACAGAAACATGCAGCAACAATCAATTTGGAGAGGAGTTCCACTAGTCATATAAGGTAGGAGTTAGCTTCTGATGCACTAACTCGTCCTAGATTCAGGTCTTGTTAAAAGTGATGGAGGACCTAGCTGATGGCAATGTGGTAGGTTGGATTCTTTTTATTAGCTATTGATTTTTGTGGTTACTTTAATGTATTCTTTCAATAAATTTAAGAGGAAATTACATTCCCCTCCCTTGTATGTTTCAAGTATTACATAACCTTTTCCTACGAAGTTTGAAATTACACTCCTTTTCCTTCTAAGTTCTAGATTCTATCAATAGCACTCTGACTGTGAGTGTGGAACCATTAAGTGTATTATACTTTTTTCATAAACCCCAAAATACCATTAGCCTATAGGAGATGACGAATTTGCCCCCAACTTATTAAGACAATGGAGGGTTTACACTCCAAACTTCTACTCTTTATTCCTCAATGGTTTTCGAACTTTGAAATCGAAGATTTTGGCGATCGAAGGTGGTTTATCTCCTTGAAGATCAAAGTTCGTTCATCGTTGAAGACCGAAGTCTAAGGTTAGATTAAATCGCAGATTTGGGAGAGTTAGGGCTTCGAGAGATTAAATCGTTTATGATCGAAGTCTTAGGGCTTTGGGAGAGTAAGTTTACAGCTTACAACTTCTGTTTCCTCTTATTATAGCTTCCCTTGTTAAATTTGATCATAATATTAATCTCTGTAACAAGACACAGAGGCTTTAAAGAATCAGTTGCAGGGTACAAAGCAGAAAAGATAGAAGAAAAGGAAAAAGAATATGAAGTAAGAAAGAGAAATCTGAAATTGGAAAGAGGGATTTACGGTTCTAAAATCGGTGAGGGATTTCTATTTCTGAAATCTCATTCATTCTTTATTTATTCAAGAAAACGATCTCGGCAACAGTATTTGATCGAATGACGCTGGCTTCATCTCCCAAGGCCTGAGAATTTGAGAAGCCCTCACCTCTCTTCTACTCCTCGCCGTTCCTCATTCTCTCTTGGAAGGTCTTTGCAATTCTGCTTTGATTTGTTTATTCCCTACCATATCTCAACGGTAATTTCAGATCTATTTTTCTTTTGATTCCTGCATAGATATACACCTTATTTCTTCAATTATTCGATGGAATTTTCGTTTTCATCTGCCCATTTTTCTTAGTATTTCACTTTCTTTTTTTTTCATTTTTTTTTTTGGTAAACTCTCGTTTCTTCTCTATTTTAATGAATTTTGGTAAATGATATTATCGGCCACAATATTTTTCTTTTAAGGTTGATCTGTTGTTTTATATTGTCAAATTAGGATTTTTGGGCTTCTTCTTGTTCTTTAAACTGCTAATTTTCAATTAATTAAAGATTATAGGTAGGGAGAGAAGGGATTGTAAGATTCTTGTACTGTGCAAGGAACTGGCAAGCTTGGAGGATGGAGAGAAAAGAAGCATGGATTCACCATCGCCGACGGGCAAAAAAAAAAAAAAAGGAATGGAGTGTTCCCGCCGCTGCTGAATGGAGGCAGAGAAGAAGAAGGGAATAGAGTGTTCTCGCCTACCGCCGCTAGGAACGAAGATGGAGAAGTTGAAAGACTTGAGTTTTAGACAAAGGGGATGGGGTAAAAAGGACATTTAACATTTGATTCTAACAATGTTAACACCACAGGGTGCATTTGTAATTATAAATTTCACAAGGAGTCTGAGTGTAATAATTGAAACATATAGATGAGGGGAGTGTAATTTCCTCTAAATTTTTTGATCTTTTAAGGGAAAATTTTTTTAAGAAAATAGTTGAAATAAATGCATGGCACTTTTTAAGATTTTAAAGGCTTTGGTTAGTAGACATCAAAAGTTCTAGTAGTTTCATAGATTTTGAAAACCTACTCTTTAATAGGAAATTAAGTACTTATTATTCCCTTAAAACAAATATATTATATCAGTTGTATTTCCAAATAAATGAAAAAGAAAATGAAAAATGATCCCTGCATCAACATAGTCATAAGCCTTCCAACATTCTCTATCCTATTCTGAGGCTATACGGCATCAACATACCAACTCTAACTTCTTCGACTCTCTCAATGGATCGAAATCCTCTGTTATTCCTCATCTTGCAATTCCTGTGTTACTCTACTTGCAGAGGATGACACATGGCACTGTTGAGGTGAATGATGTAGATTTGGAGAGAGAAGACTACTTCCATTTTGATTTGGGAATTCCTAAATTAGGGTTTTGTTTAGTTCGTATTTTGTACGCACTTTAGTATATTTAGTCAAGAGATAAGTTTTCCTACAAAGGTAGTATAATAAGGAATTTATACATTACACCAACGAAAGGTTGGCAAATAATATATCTATACGAGTCCACATGGGACCCACATGGTTAATATAGAAGAAAGAAAAAAAGAAAGAGAGTATCAATGTAAGCCCCCTGTTTATTGTGTTAGAAAGTTATATAAAAATATGTACAATGACTATGTAGCAATCTTTTACACTTTAGTTAACTATCATTTTACCATTAGATTAACAAACAATTGGTGAGTCCATGTGAATGAGAAGACAACTTACTAAAAAGTAGCTTGCAACCTGCACCTTCCATCCTGGATGGGTGCATTGTGAGACAATGAGTGAGCCAATTGAGAAATGGTCACAACCTTGGAAAGGGTTGGAAGTCAAGGGTTTGAGTGTAAAAGTTGGTCTACACTAGTGGATTTGGATTTAGTCCGGTCAATTATTAAATGTGTCAGGTTTAAGAAACCATCAATTAATAATTGGCATTCTTAGTGTAAAATAGTGAGTGGCCTGACAATCACCTGACGGAAGGACTACCTGAATATTATGATTGTTTGATAACCAACCATTTATAGTCTAGTTAGCCCGTTTAAACTCATTTAACCTGAATGTAACACATATAAGGACTTTTTATCACCCAAATAATAAATTAACCATAATCTGATTATTCAATTAACTTGATTATGAAACGATTAGAAACATATCCATGGATTAAATATTAAAGTCTAATTACCTAGACATAAATGGTATGAAACCTTAAATTAATCACAATCTATCAGGCCCGACAAGACCGACTCTCTTCAATCATAATTCACGCTATCAGGCTCATTGGATCACAGTATTATCAAAAGGCGTATGGTAGATAGTCACATACATAAGGAATTTTCTAATCAAAGCGATGTGAGCGCTTACATCACTAATCATGAACGTTTTGTGCTACAACGCAGACCAGACCACCTCATGGCCATGGATAACCACTCTTTATCAGACTAAAAACCAAAAGAACAAAACTCACTCACAGTAGTAGTGTTTTTTTTTTTTATAGGATTAAAGTTCTCTGGGTGGGACCAACGTGCTGGGTCGCTTTTTGGCCAATAAGGATGTACAATAAAGCATTATCAGTACGATGTGATGATCATTTTGCATCTCTCTGTCTTGGCGCAGCGCCATGTCCCTCCAAGAAAACATTTCTTGTTGACCTAAAACCACCAAACTGGAGCTCTCATTTCACTGATCCAGATTTTCCGACTCAGTCTATGGCTTCCAGTGATCACCATGAGCTTCATTTCATTCTGATTCCTCTAATGGCCCAAGGCCACATGATCCCAATGACGGACATAGCCAAATTGCTAGCCCAACAAGGCGCCACCATCACCATCGTCACCACCCCACTTAACGCTTTTCGATTCAAACCCATCATCAACCGGGCCGCCGAATCAGGCCTCCAAATCCAACTTCTCCAACTTCATTTCCTATCTAAGGAAGCCGGGCTCCTAGAGGGATGTGAGTGTTAGGGACAAGCCACCGTAGCATACTACTTGACACTGTGATGCACTGTATCAAGACCCATGTAACAAATTCATAACCAACTAACTGTTATCACATGGTTAGGATAGAGAGTTGAGAGTCCAGTTAGCAATTGTGTATGGGTATAAATATGTAATCATCATTTTATAAATATATGAAAAACCATTTTCTTCATGGTATCAGAGCAGTTTTCTGCTCAGACAAGTTTTCTTCTTGATCCTACTTGCTTCGTCTTCCTCCCCTGGCAAAGCAAGGCACTCCGGTGTTCATTCCAAAGAAGCTCTCATGGCGTCTCAGAAGCAACCTCCATTTCTGATATGAGCACAGCTTCGTCCTTAGTTGCTCATAACGTCTCTCCGCAATTGCCTTTGAAATTGATGAGTTCGAACTATATGCTCTGGAGAGCACAATGTCTTCCACTCCTCAGAGGTTACAATCTCTTAGGGTACATTAATGGAACCTTTCCTCGACCTATTGATGAATCTGAAAATTCCTCTACATCTGGTTTCACTTCTGCGCTATGGGATAAACAAGATCAGTTGATCTTGAGTTGGATAATCTCATCCCTTACTGAGAGTGCTATCTCTCATGTGGTAAGCGCCGCTACCTCATCTGAAGCATGGACAACACTTTCCCGTGTCTATGCACCTTCGTCAAGAACTCACATTATGGATCTGAAGGATCGACTCTCACGTATACAATGTGGTTCTGAGTCAATTACAGAATACATTCTTCAGATCTGATCCATTGCAGACACACTTGTTGCTATCGATCAGCCCCTCGATGAAGAGGATCTTGTTCTTGCTGCTCTAAGAGGTTTCGGTTCGGAGTATCGAGATTTTGTGACCATAGTTCGCCTGCGACAAGAACCAATTTCATTTGTTGAACTTACGGGATTACTCTTGAGCCATGAAAGCTTTCTCAGTTCCACTGCTAATGAATCTTCTATTGTTATCACTACTAATGCTGCCTCAAGCACTTATAATTCCTCATCATTCAAATCTCGCGGTGGTGGTTCGAACAATTTTCACTACAACAGATCAAGATCCGGACATCGTTACTACAACCAGAATCGAGGAGGTCGATCTGGTGGCCATAGTTCCTCTCCATTGCAAGATGGTTCCTATCGAGGCTATGGTAAATCTGCTGGTTCCTTCCCTCATGGATCTAGCGGTCAAGGATATGGTAACAATCAACAACCAGGATACAACTCTCTTGATACTTTTTCACCAGCACAGAGTGAAAGACCAGCATCTCCAACCTTTACAAATCAGCCTCGATTTGCCTGTCAAATCTGCAATGTTAATGGTCACACTGCCTCACACTGTTCGCAGAGGTTTAACCATGCCTATCTTGGTACATTCTTGTCGACAACTTCGTTCTCATCATCTTGGATTCTTGATTCAGGGTCTAACAACCACTTGACTACAGATCTAAGCAATCTTGCCATTAATTTTCCATACTCTGGCCCAGACCAGATTCAAATTGGTAATGGCCAAGGTTTGGAAATTACTCACATTGGCTCTTCGGTCTTTTCATCATCTGCTTGCAATTTTAAAATGACAAACATCCTCTGTGTACCTAATATAAAGAGGAATCTCCTATCTATTCAAAGATTTGCTAAAGAGAACAATGTTTATTTTGAATTTACTTCTCACACAATTTTCATAAAGGATAAGGAGACCAAGAAGATTTTGAATCAAGGCCGGAGTGAGAATGGCTTATATCAAATGCACTTTACAGAGGCTCCGTCATCCCCATCAATCGTTATGGTTGGCGTTCATGCACCTGCGGTCAATTGGCATCATTGCCTTGGCCATCCATCTTACAAAATTGTTCATTCTGTCCTCAGCCAGTTTAATATACCATTCTCCGGTAATAAGAAGACTATTTTGCGATGCGTGTCAGCTATCGAAGAGTCATCGCCTTCCATTTATGCCATCCACTTCTATAAGCTTTTCACCATTAGAAATAATTCACTATGATGTCTGGGGTAAAGCACCTGTTACTTCTGTAGATAAATTTTCTTACTATGTGTTGTTTGTGGATGACTACAGTAGATATAGTTGGTTGTACCCAATGACTGCTAAATCCGAGGTGTTGTCTATCTTTACTTCCTTTAAATCATATGTTGAGAATTTCTTTAGCAGTAAAATCAAAATAGTTCAAAGTGATGGTGGTGGAGAATTTCATAAATTGACCCATTTCTTTAAATCCATGGATTCTCTCATCAGTTTTCATGTCCTCATACTCAAGCTCAGAATGGCTTGGTCGAAAGGAAGCATCGACATGTGATTGAAACAGGACTGGCTTTGCTATTTCATGCTCATCTACCAACCCAGTTTTGGAGTTATGCATTTCTTACTGCCGTATACCTCATCAACAGGATGCCTTCTTCCTTGATTGGCAATCTTAGTCTTCTTCAATGCCTATTTCATATAGCTTCAGATTACAGAGCTCTTTGCATATTTGGATGTCTGTGCTATCCATGGCTGCGGCCCTATTCTTGACATAAGTTGGAACCCAGATCTCGGCCTTGCATTGTCTGGGATATTCTCTTCAACACAAAGGGTACCGGTGCTTCGACTCTTCCATGAACAAACTCTACATTTCACGTCATGTTATTTTTGAAGAATCCATTTCCCTTACTCCTCCATATCAACCTCCACTGAGTCTCAAACCATAATCGTGGATACCTGGTACTGCCTCCCACAACCTATCATCTACCCATGTATACCTATTTCTTCTATTCAGCCCACTTTTATTAATCCCATACCAATTGGACATCCAAATGTCTTTGACCCATCATCCACATATGGCCCATTACCTCATTCATCAACCTCTTCTTCTCCTTTGGATCTAGGCCCATCTGCAACCTCATCACATCCTCCTTGTACAGTTCCTAGCCCATTACCATTACATAGCCCATCAGACTCACAAAACCATATGTGTCCACTTCGGGTTAGTAACCCATAAATGGTTCCAGATCTGAATCATCTTCTTTACCTGTGTTGGATCATGTAACACAACCAATGTCCAAACATCACATGGTCACATGCTCTCGCACAGGTTCCCTTCGGCAATCATCGAAGCTAAATCTAATTGCGACGAAGCATCCTCTTATTGATTCATTTGAGCCAACTTGTGCTTCACAAACCTTGAAGATACTAGAATGGCGTGCGGCTATGCACGAAGAACTAAATGCACTAATATATAATGGTACATGGACCCTCGTTCCACCTTCTTCTTCGTAAAATCCTATTGGATGTAAATGGATTTTTCGCATTAAACATCATTCTGATGGTACAATTGAGCGCCATAAAGCTCAGCTTGTTGCCAAAGGCTTTCATCAAAGGCCGGGACTTGATTATCAGGAAACTTTCAGTCCTGTTGTCAAGGCGACAACCATTTGGGTCATTCTGTTCCTTTCTATCACACATGGTTGGTCGCTCAAACAATTTGACATTCGCAATGCATTTTTGCATGGGGACTTAACAGAGACTGTTCACATGGTTCAACCTCCTAGATTTATCAATCCCTCATGACTAGATTATGTTTGTCTACTACAGAAATCACTATATGGGCTAAAACAAGTTCCTCGGGCTTGGTATACTAAGTTGAGTACCTTCCTCATCTCCCAAGGATTTTAGTCTTCCAAAACCGATACATCGTTGTTCATCTTTCGATCTAAGGATGTCACCATATATTTTTTGGTCTATGTTGATGATCTAGTCGTCACTGGTAACTCTCCCTCGGCTATATCCGACCTCGTTTAAGCTCTGTCCCACACATTTACCTTAAAGGAACTAGGGGATCTCAATTATTTTCTTGGTGTAGAGCGTAAATATATTCTCAATTTACTCTAGTCGACCGATATGACAGGCGCCAAACTAATTCATACTCCAATTGCCATGACACCTCTTGAAACAAAATCTGGCAAGTCTCTTCCTAATGGGACTGAATACCGTCACGTGGTTGGAGCACTTTAATATCTCACATTAACCCAGCTGGATATCAGTTTTGCCATCAATAGAGTGGCCCAATTCATGCATTCTCCAACTGATCTTCATTGGATAGCTGTCAAACGAATTTTGCGATATCTCAAACACATGGTTGTTGAGGGTCTATTTTTTCAATGATCTCCTATTGTCCTACAGGTGTTCTCCAATGCGGACTGGGCCGGCTATCCAGTAGATCGTAAATCTACCACAGGGTATGGAATATTTCTCTGGTCCAATTTGGTCTCTTGGTGCTCCCACAAACACCGAACTGTGTCGCGATCCTCTATGGAGGCTGAGTACCGAGCTATGGCATCTGTCTCTATAGAACTCATTTGGATACGCTCTCTATTACATGAGTTAGGTGTATTTCTTCCTCACCCACCAACGGTTTGGTGTGACAACATCAGAGCAACATATCTTACGGAAAATCTGATTTTCCATTCACGAACTAAGTACATTGAAATTGATTTTCACTTTGTCTGGGATATGGTCGCTACCAAGCAATTGGTTGTTCGATATATTTCAACTATCGACCAAGTTGCTGATATTCTAACCAAAGGGTTATCAAGATCTCGGTTCCAATATCTTAAGGGCAAGCTCACTGTGGGTTCACCACCACCTCGCTTGAGGGGGGATGTTAGGGATACGCCACCATAGCATACTACTTAACACTGTGATACACTGTATCAAGACCCATGTAACAAATTCATAACCAACTAACTGTTATCACATGGTTAGGATAGAGAGTTGAGAGTCCAGTCAGCAATTGTGTATGGGTATAAATATGTAATCATCATTTTATAACATATATGAAAAACCATTTTCTTCAGTGAGAACCTCGACCATCTCCCTTCACAAGATCTATTGAAAAACTTCTTGAAAGCTACAAGCATGCTCCAACCAGCCTTAGAAAAATCTCTTCAAGAAATGAATCCACACCCAAGTTGCATAATCTCCGACATGGGTCTTCCATGGACATCTCATACAGCTCTTAAGTTTGCGATTCCAAGGATTTTCTTCAATGGTATGTCTAGTTTCAGTCTCTTGTGCAACCAAAACTTACTCCTTTACAAGCCACATGAGAATGTCAAATCCAATTCGGAGCCCTTCTCGGTTCTAGGCATGCCTCATCGAATCCAGTTAACAAAGGCTCAACTACTGGGAACTGTTCGTGATGATGAACCAATTGTTTACGATTTCCAAAAATAAGTCTGGGAGGCTGAGAAAACATCAGATGGTGTTGTGATTAATAGTTTCTATGAACTAGAACCTATTTATGTAGATGAGTACTAGAAGCTTATGGGGAAGAAAGCCTGGTGTATTGGCCCTGTTTCACTATACAACAAAGAAGCCTCAGATAAGGCTGATAGAGGTAATAAAGCAGCCATTGATGAGGTCAAATGCTTGGAGTGGTTGGATTTAAGAGAGGCAGCTTTTGTCATTTACGTCTATCTTGGGAGCTTACGTCCCTTAGCTCCTTCACAATTGATAGAAATTGGGTTGGCCTTGGAGAGATCGAATCACCCATTCATTTGGGTAATCAGACAAGTATCACAAGAGTTGGAGAGATGGTTATCGAAAAAAGGATTTGAAGAGAGGACGAAAGGAAGAGGTCTATTGATTCGGGGCTGGGCGGCACAAGTGTTGATCTTGTCGCACAGGGCGGTGGGAGGGTTTGTTACACATCTTGGGTGGAACTCAACCCTGGAAGGGGCGAGTGCAGGGGTGCCTATGATGACTTGGCCCATGTTTGGGGATCAATTCTATAACAAGACGCTGACTGTGCAGATTTTGGGGATTGGAGTAAGGATTGGTGTAGGCATTTCTTGTCCTATGGCGGACGGTGAAAAGCTTGGGGTGTATGTGAAGGGAGAAGAGATTGAGAGAGCTATTGGGATGTTAATGGATGGTGGAGAGGAAGGAGAAGTGGTAAGGAAGAAAGCGAGAGAGGTTGGGGATTTACCAAACAGAGCAGTTGAAGAAGGGGGATCTTCTAATCTCAACATCTCACTCTTTATTCAAGATATCATGCATAAGGTTACACAGAAAGATACAGAAACATGGAAGGAGAGGAGTTGATTTTGAAATTTTATTTAAGTTTCAAGGAGAGTAATAAATTTTTATAATTCCAATGTATATAAGGATAAATTAAGCCCTTGAATCATAGTTGATGCGGTAAAAATTGACCAGCCAATCTTCCTTGCATCTCTTGAGGCTCCAGTAGACCTGCACAGAAAAGAAGACAGGGGAGAGCCGGACTGACCCGACGGGGACTCTCCGATGCCTAAGTCAGATCATTCCATAGCAGATACTCAAGAGAGTATTCAGTCAAAAGAGAAGTGATCGATCCCCCATGATGGAGGTTTACCTTAGTATTTATAGGCTACTGATGGAGAGAGAGGGAGGGGCGTTTGTGAAGAGTCCTATTTAGGCGTAGAGTCCTTGAGGGGAGTGGCTCTGTGATTCTAGAAATATTTCGGGTTCCGGGGCATGTTCTGGGAATATTTCCCTTTGATTTCGGAGGTGCAAGTTGTGAGAGGGGTGGATGCCTCAGATGACGTGTAGTGGATAGAGTCCTGTCCCCTTGATCAGGGATCATGTCCCTTGAATGTAGGAGTGGATGTGTGCACGTTTCTGGGTGCCTTACTTGACTGTGCCAAGCCAAGGTGACAGGTCGGTCGAGCCGAGGTGACTGGTTGGCATGAGGAGAGGCCGAGGTCGTTGGTCAGTGTTCTGTTCAGGTTTACATGCACGCTTCAACCGTGCTGAGGAAGGGGACATATTTTACCTCATCACCAGCCCCCCACTCTAGCAGTTTGGATTGATCTGCTAGGGTATTTAATTCGATCTCGACTTTCATATGACTTGCGCTATCTATTCGGTGCGAAACGCTCTACTTCACTTTCTCAGTCGAGGCTACTCAACGGTTCAAGAATGTGGTTGTCGCTTGTTCAAAGGCGGAGGAGGAGGCAAAGCGCCTTCATAGGGAGCTGCACAAGGTCACAGGCCAATTGGAGGTTGAGAAGAAAATGGTCCGATCTGAGGAAGTTCATACCAATGATGCCGAGCTAATAACTGGAGAGCTGAAATAGGAGGTTACTAAACAACTCAATGCCAACAGAAACTTGTTGAAGGAGAATGATGCTCTCTAGGATGAGTTGTTCAAGACTCAGAGCACTCGCAAGAAGGAGGAGGAGCTCGCAGATAGGGTTGGCGAGTTGGAAAGGCAACACTGGGCCAAGCTGAAGGCCAACGAGGTGACTGAACACCTAGGCCTGTCGGAAGTGGTTGGTTGACGGTAACATTGCTTCATTTCAGGTCAGCTCGGATGATGCCATCCGGTTAATCCTGAGTAAGACGTCAGGCTACAATCTGACGGACTATGAGTAGCGCGTTCCTGCCCCTGCTACTTTGATGCAGCTCGACGGCACAATCGACGTTGGTGAAGAGGTGACCTGACTCGAAGGATAGCCAAGTGAAGAGTTAAGCCTGTGGATTAGCCCCCCGAGATTAGCCTTGTATATATTTATTTTTATGTAGATGTCTCATTCGGGAGTGATGTACTTTGAGGGCTTTTTCCCTTTTTTTGATGAATAAAAAAGTTGTTTTGATGTCTTCATCTCTCAGCATTCTTGTGCTTCTTTCTTTTTTTTCTTGTACTTCGAGCGCGACTCGAAATGAGTAACTGTTGGAAGAATAAGGACCAGTACAACTATCTGAGTGTGGCACCATTCCCTAGCTGAGCTCGAAATTGATCTTTCATATCTACCTTATGAGCTCTTGAGGTGCCAAGCTTGGGCCTAGCCATGGGGATGCCGAGCTGGGGCTCGATCTTTTGAGTGCCAAAACTGGGTTAGGTCTTGGCAGTGCCGAGCAGGGGCTTGGTCTTTTAAGCTGCCAAACCTGGGTTTGGTCTTGGACGTGCCGAGCTGGGGCTCAATCTTAGAGAATGCTGAGCTTGGGCTGGGTCTTAGAGGGTGTCGAGCTTAGGCTTGATCTTTTGAGGTGCCTTGTGTCAAGGTCTTTTGTAGTGCCGAGTCAGGGCTTGGGCTGGCATGCCTTAATGTGTAAGGTCTTAAAGAGCTGAGCCGTGCTCGGATTTACGTGCCTTAATGTATAAGGGCTTGAAGTGCCGAGCCGTGCTTAGGCTTGTATGCCTTAATGCATAAGGTCTTCAGGTGCCGAGCTATGCTCGATCTTGTATGCCTTAGTGCGTAAGGACTTGAGGGCCGAGCCGTGCTCGAGCTTACATGCCTTAATGCGTAAGGGCTTGAAGTGCCGAGCCATGCTCGGGCTTGCATTTATTAATGTGTAAGGTCTTGAGGTGTCGAGCGGTGCTTGGGCTTGCATGCCTTAGTGCATAAGGTCTTGAGGTGCCGAGCTGTGCTTGGGCTTGTACCGTGAATGTAATATTCTTTTACCGATCAGTTCGGGTCGGCCTTTCTTTCCTCGCGAATGAGGTCTTCTTTTGCCAATCATAGTGGTTGACTCATCCCTGCATAGTGGATGAGATCTTCTTTTATCAACCAGTTCAGGTGGCCTTCTTTGGGGGAATGATTTTCCCATTCTGCTCGGCTCGGTTTCATTATTATCATTGGGCTGATCATCACGCCGACAACCTTGTTTAGATGTTCAAGAATAGGCCACAGTTGATTCTTCGACTATTGTCATGGATAGTTCGATGGTTTGCTCATCCTCGCTCCATGAGATGTTGGTGTTGTAGCTTTCTAATGTCGTTCCCACGGACGGCACCAATTTTATTCTATAAAAATTGACCAGCCGATCTTCCTTGCATCTCTTGAGGCTCCAATTGACTTGCACAGAAGAGAAGGCAAGGGAGAGCCAGGCTGACCCGATGGGGGACTCTCTGATGCCTAAGTCAGATCTTTCTACAGCAGATACTCAAGAGAGTATTCAGTCAAAAGAGAAGTGATCGATCCCCCATGATGGAGGCTTACCTTGGTATTTATAGGCTGCTGATGGAGAGAGAAGGAGGGGCATTTGTGGAGAGTCCTGTTTAGGCATAGAGTCCTTGAGGGGAGTGGCTCTGTGATTCTGAGAATATTTCGGGTTCCAAGGCATGTTCTGGGAATATTCCCCTTTGATCTCGGAGGTGCAAGTTGTGAGAGGGGTGGATGCCTCTGATGACGTGTAGTGGATAGAGTCCTGCCCCCGTGATTAGGGATCACGTCCCTTGAATGTAGAAGTGGATGTGTGCACATTTCTGGGTGCCTTACTTGACTGTACCGAGTTGAGGTGATAGGTCAATCGAGCTGAGGTGATTGGTTGGCATGAGGAGATGACGAGGTGGCTGCTTGGCACGAGGAGAGGCCGAGGTGGTTGGTCAGTCTTTTGTTTAGGTTTACTTGCATGCTTCAGCCGTGCTGAGGAAGGGGACATATTTTGCCTCATCAGTAGTGATTTCAGATTTGCATTTGTTTCATGATTCAGGAAGTATCAGAGCCCAGTTTAAAAGACAGAGCAACTCCATTGATAATCAAATGGTTGCAATCCTGCAGTTGGGTGCTTAAAATAAGCAAAAATGTGGGGGGGATTTCCTATGAAGTACGAAGAACATTTTTTAATAAAATATTCAATATTACATGATATATAATATATTACGCATTAGGTATACTAAATCATTTTTCATTATATTATTTATTATTTTTAATAACAATCAAACGATTATTGTTTATAGTCCATAATTTAATATCATAATTGATTATTAATAAATAGATAATAAACATAAATATAAACTATACTAAAGAGAGCCTAAGCGAGGAGACACAATGGGAAAAAATAGAGGATGGTCTTCAATGTAGAGTTGTTCCATTGGAAAATGGATCCGCTGCTCATATGATCACTTAGTCATACAAGTCAACATTCAACACATGTCCTTTTTGTTTTTAAATATATCCCACCTGCGCCATTCCGAGTTGCTCTGTGCACGATGAAGTAAATGCTAATCTGAAAACAACTACTAATCAAGAGCTTGATTTATCCTTACATAGTGGAATCATTAAAAAAAAAAAAGTTTCAAAAAAATATTTAATCCATAAAATCTCTCTATGATTTCGCTTCAAAATCAACTCCTCTCTCCTAATTGATTGTTTCAGAATGTTTCTGCTCAACCTGACGCATGACATCTTGAATAAAGAGTGAGATATTGAGATGAGAAGAACCCCCTTCTTCAACTGCTCTGTTTGCTAAATCCTCAACCACTCTCGCTTTTTCCCTTACCACTTCTCCTTCCTCCCCACCATCCATTAACATCCTAATGGCCTTCTCAATCTCTTCTCCCTTCACATACACCCCAAGCTTTTCTCCTTCCCCGACCAGACAACAGTCTTCAACACCAATCCTCACTCCAATCCCCCAAATCTGCACAATCAGCTTCTCGTTATAGAATTGATCCGCAAACATGGGCCATGTTATCATAGGCACACCTGCACTCACCCCTTCCAGGGTCGAGTTCCATCCACAATGTGTTACAAACCCTCCCACCGCCCTGTGTGACAAGATCAACACTTGTGGCGCCCAACCCCTGATCAATAGACCTCTTCCTTTCGTCCTCTCTTCAAATCCTTCTTCCAATAACCATTTCTCCAACTCTTGTGATATTTGTTTGATTACCCATATAAATGGGTGATTCGATCTCTCCAAGGCCAATCCAATTTCTATCAATTGTGAAGGAGCCAAGGGACATAGGCTCCCAAAACAGACGTAAACTACAGATGCTGCCTCTTTTGAATCCAACCACTCCAAGCATTTGTCTTCATCAATGGCTGCTTTATTACCTCTGTTAGCCTTTCCTGAGGAGGCCTCTTTTTTGTATAGTGACGACACAGGGCCAACACAATAGGCTTTCTTCCCCATAAGCTTCTGGTACTCATCTACATAACTAGATTCTAATTCATAGAAACTGTTAACCACCACACCATCAGATGTTCCCTCAGCCTCTATGATTTGTTTTCGGAGTTCATGAAATGTGGGTTCATCTTCACGAACAGTTCCTGCTAGCTGACCCTTTGTTAGCTGGATTCGATGAGGCATTCCTGGAACCACGAAGGGCTCCGAATCGTTTTCGACACTGTGTTGTGGCTTGTAAAGGACTAAGTTTTGGTTGCATAAGAGAGTGAAGCAAGACGTACCGTTGAAGCAAAACCTTGGAATCCCAAACTTAAGAGCAGTATGGGATGTCCATGGGAGACCTACATCGGAGATTAAGCAACTTGGGTTTGGAACCATTTCTTGAAGAGATTGTTCTAAGGCTGGTTGAAGCATGCTCGTTGCGTTGAAGAAGTTTATGATTAGTTCTCGTGAGGGGACATTGTCCATGTTTTCACAACCCTCAGGTAGCCCGAAATCTGTAGATGGGAAACGAAGTTGAAGAAGTCGGATTTGGAGGCCAGATTCCTCTGCTCGATCTATGGTGGGCTTGAATCGGAAAGCGTTAACTGGGGTGGAGACGATGGTGACGGTGACGCCGTGCTGGGCTAGCAATCTGGCTATGTCAGTCATGGGGATAATGTGGCCTTGGGCCATTAGAGGAATCAGAATGAAGTGAAGCTGATAATGGTGATCAGTGGAAGCCATGGGAGATGAAAATATGGATCAGAGAAACTAGAGCTTCAAGTTTTTCGTGAACAAGATGGGCTTCTCAAACAGTATATACTTGGTAATATAGACTACCAAATCCGCAGAACTGATCTGTAGCTAGTGGCTATGCGTGAGGGTGGCTATGAATGTGTGCGGCATATATTTGACGGCTGGGAGTCTTTTGAGATGTGTGCCTATGTGTTCGGTATATGCCCAAATACTTCCAGCCGTAAGATGTATGCTACACACGATGCCACGGCATAGAGGAACTGTGTTGATGTCATGATTAGCCACGTAAGTTCTCACATAGCAAATTCAAGGGGCAATTACTATTCACCCCCTTACATTTAATCTTTATTTATTAAAATTTCTCTACTTTAAATTTTTATTTTAATAACCCTACTTTTGAACTTTTACATTTCCTTTTTCCCTGTTTAAAATAGGCTAAATCACCCATCCTTTTACCTGTTCGCTAGTTTCTCTCCTCTTCTTCTTCTTCTTTCAACAAGACGGAAGGTAACACTGCACCACCCCCTTTCCTTCCTCCTCAACCTTGTCATCCAACCATCATCATGGCCTTATCACGCCACCGAATTTGGATTCTCTATATGTACGATCACCTAGTTATACATGTGAATATTTAACGCATGTCTCACTTTCTGCATATTTGGAAGCAAAATGAACAGATCAATCAACACCATATTGAAAGCCCATTCTATGTTCCCAATGGACAATGCCGAAGGTTAGTCCCAATATTTAGCTACAAATTTTAAGGTACCAGAAACTCCATGGCCACGGATGGAGGAGGAATCACTATATTCAAGTTCACTACTCAATTAGTTGATGCAGCTTCAGAGTTTGCTTATTATCATGGTATTGTTTTCTATAAAGTTCCGTGAATTCTATCTCGGCATTTTGGAACCTCTACAACCTTTTTTTTTTGCTTCTCCTTGTTGTATGCTTGTTTGCGCAGAAGAAAGAAAGAGTAAGAGGGGAGAGAGAAAAAGAGAAGAAGAAGAGGGGAGACGAACCAATTAACAAGTGAAAAGGAAAGGTAATTTAGGTATTGTAAACAGCATGGGAGAAGGAGATGTAAAAATTTTAAAGTAAGGAATTATCAGAGAAAAAAATAGTTTAAGGTAACGAATTTTAGTAAAAATAGACTAGGAGAGTGATGGTAATTGTCCAAAATTCAATATGTATGTCATTATCGACCAACTATCTGCCATACATCTTCTCTTACCAAAAAATAAAAAATAAGAAAAACTATCATACACTTTTGAGAAAACCATGATCCAATTACCCAAATAAGCCTAATCTTTAATCCTCTGATCAAGTCCTCTCCAACGCATTGGGCACCTAACACCCCATTAAATGGCTGCGAGAATTTGGACATGCACCCCAACACATAGACACTCACACCTAGATCCTCCCAACTCTCAATCAAGGGGATGAAGGAAAAATGGTTTAAGAGTAGCAGGGATAAGCGTTGCCAAACGGGATTAAGTATTAACCGTTGAATTCTGATAATGGAGAGCTAATCTTTATGCCCATGGAACCATATAGATTCCTGATGATGTAAAGGACCGTTCAACATGAGTGAACAAGATCTTATCTGCAGGAATGTCCGGATTCCACGGCCAAGAATGACTGAAAAAGTCCAAGGAATATCCATAGTTGAGAAAGCAAAACCACAGGCATATCAGGCGAGCTACTAATAATTTCACAATAAAATGATCACACGCATGCACTACATTATGAACTTCCACTATCTTGACCATGGTTCTACGTATTGGTATTGAATCGATTGTATTGGATAATTCAATTCATATCAGTTTACCACGTCTTCGATCTTGATACTCGAACAATTATCATATCGGTTGAACACGGTACATGTTAGGGTAAAAAAAGTCAAGAAATATGCTTTTTAAGGAAAACAAGACATTTTGATATGGTCTATCCGATACCAATCCATTCCGATAATATATTAGTTTTTGAGATGATTGATACCCATTCCAATGTCATGCACTAAAACCATGATTTTGACTAAATGGGACTGCCAAACATTACTTTAACTTGTGAACACAAAACCCTCACATTATCACAAACACAACCTGCCAAGAAAAGAAGTCATGCTTTCAAAAATTGTACTTTTGTGTCAACAATATCTACAGTGAAAAAACACCAAATCAATGAAAATTCGGACTGACTCAAACCTAGAATGGTCATTTCTTAACATGGATGAGTCTTCATTACTTTGGACCAGGTTTCATATTTTTAAAGATATTATTGCCGTTCATATGTTTAATTTATGCACATATTCCATTTTATTGCCATTCTCGAACTTATTATGATCTAAGACCCTAAGTACACCTTTTACACAATGGGGGTAAATATCTAATTTTCTATTCTTTATGATGACAAAATATCTGATTTACAACTCTTTATGGGCACACTTATGAAGGAATGATATTGTAATATTAAAAAAAGAAAAAAGAAAAAAAAGGTATGCAATATTTTCCATTGGGTGAATAATATCTTTTTTTTTTTGGTAGGGCATGTGGGGATAGAATAATCATACCGTTGTTAGTTAATTTACGAGCATGTCAAATTCTCTCATTTGAGGTGACGGCATCAGACCAGTAGATAAGGATCAGATATAGGTGACCCGTATTAATATTTCTAGATAATGGATTCATTGTTCGTACGATCACCTAGTTGTATGGATGAATATTCAACACTTGTCCTGTGTAAAAAGGGGTATATTCAGAAACAAAAGGGACATGTGATGAATGTTCACCCATACGATCAGGTGATCATATGAGCAGCCCATCCTGATCGTATGGGTGAGCATCCAACAGTTATTCCTTTCGCTTCTAAATATACCACTCTCCACTCATATAATGGCGGAAAGTGGGACAGGTGGATCCTCCCTGCGGCATCCATTCTTGGCTGGTTGTCTGCATCTGCAAGATGGCTAATTCTATTATCAATGGAGTTGCTCTGTTTTTCACAACCGAGAACTAATACTTAATGAACCATGAAGCAAATGCATATCTGAAAACAACTACTGTTCATGAAGGGCTTGATTTATCCTTACATAAAACTAAATTCTTCAATTTCGCTTCAAAATCAACTCCTCTCCTTGATTGTTTCTGAATGTTTCTCTGCAACCTGAAGCATGACATCTTGAATAAAGAGTGAGATGTTGAGTTGAGAAGATCCCCCTTCTTCAACTGCTCTTTTTGCTATTTCCCCCATCTCTCTCGCTTTCCTCCTTGCCATTTCTCCTTCTTCTCCACCATCCATTAACAACCCAATCGCCTTCTCAATCTCTTCTCCCTTCACATACACCCCAAGCTTTTCACCTTGCCCCAATTGACAAGCATCGTCCACACCAACCCTTACTCCAATCCCCAAAATCTGCACAATCAGCTTCTCGTTATAGAATTGATCCGCAAACATGGGCCAAGTTATCATAGGCACACCTGCGCTCACCCCTTCCAGGGTCGAATTCCACCCACAATGCGTTACAAACCCTCCCACCGCCCTATGTGACAAGATCAACACTTGTGGCGCCCAGCCCTGAATCAATAAACCTCTTCCTTTCGTCCTCTCTTTAAACCCTTCTTCCAATAACCATCTCTCCAATTCTTGTGATGGTTTATTTTTGTTACCTTGTCTGATTACCCATATAAATGGGCGATTCGATCTCTCCAAAGCTAACCCAATTTCTATCAATTGTGAAGAAGCCAAGGGACATAGACTCCCAAAACATACATAAACGACAGAAGCTGCCTCTCTTGAATCCAACCACTCCAAGCATTTGTCTTCATCAATGGCTGCTTTATTACCTCTTTCAGCCTTATCTGAGGCCTCTCTGTTGTAAAGTGAAACAGGGCCAACACACCAAGCTTTCTTCCCTGTAAGCTTCTGGTACTCATCTACATAACTAGATTCTAATTCATAGAAACTATTGATCACCACACCATCCGATGTTCGTTCAGCCTCTCTGACTTGCATTCTGATTTCATGAAAGGAAGGATCATCATCACGAACACTACCCGCTAACTGAGCCTTTGTTAACTTGATTCGATGAAGCATCCCTGGAACCAGGAAGGGCTCCGAATCGGATTCAACACTCTCATGTGGCTTATAAAGGAGTAATTTTTGGTTGCATAAGAGACTGAAACTAGACATACCATTGAAGAAAAACCTTGGAATCCCAAACTTAAGAGCCGTATGGGATGTCCATGAGAGACAAATATCGGAGATTATGCAGCTTGGAGGTGGCTCCATTTCTTGAAGAGATTGTTCTAAGGCTGGTTGGAGCATGCTCGCAGCGTTCAGGAAATTTAAGATTAGATCTCGTGAGGGGACATGGTCGATGTTTTCACACCCTTCAGGTAGCCCGAATTCTGTAGAGGGGAAACGAAGTTGGAGAAGTCGGATTCGAAGGCCGGATTCTATGGCACGATCAATGATCGGCTTGAATCGGAAGGCGTTGACTGGGGTAGTGACGATGGTGGTGGTGACGCCTTGCTGGGCTAACAATCTAACTATGTCGATCATGGGGATCATGTGGCCTTGGGCCATTAGAGGAATCAGAATGAAGTGTATGCTGGAAGCCATGGCCATGGGAGTTGAAGATCTGGTTCAGAGAAATTAGAGCTTCAAGTTTGATGAACAAAATGTTTCAGATTCTTCAATCCGCGGAACTGGTCTGTGGCCAGTGGCTATGCACATGGCATCATGGGCCATATGAGGTTGTCTGCGTTGGCGCAAAAAACCACGATTATTAATTAGTGACGTAAGTGCTCACATCGCTTTTGACTAAAACCTCCACCTGTATCTTAACACTTTTGAGAAACCTGATCCAGTTAAGCCTTCTCTCTCTCTCTCTCTCTCTCTCTCTCTCTCTTCAGATCTCTCTTCAGATGAACACGACCGCTACTAAGTTTTATAATAAGAGGGATAATTACGCTCCCCACCCCACCCGACCCGACCCTACCCTACCCTACCCTACCCTACCCTTGTAGTTTGTCGAAATTACATGTGAATTCAAGGGTTTAAACGACCCCTTCCCTTATAATTTGAAAAATTCTTACACTTCCGTTAGTTTTTCGTGAGTTTGAAATTGTTACTTGATGAAGTCACTATTTTTATACTGAAAATACCCTCATAATAAAGTGAAAAGATTAAAACACCCTCTTTCACCTTCTTCAAAAAAGCTTAACTATGCAGCATGGTTGGATTCTGTTTCAAATGCAGAGATGGTCTACCTTACATCCATGTATTATTCGTTCAAATATGATGCCCAGGCCGGTCCTGCTTGTTCATTTTCCTCTCATAAACCAATCTGGGTTGTGGACCAAAAGGTTTGTGCAGATCATTATTAGTCGATATCGTTTCTGGCAAGATCAGCTGGCTTTCAGACCCTGGTTTGAGTTCCGACTGATTCAGGGGTGGTGGAACTTGGCTCTGTTATATCACTCCCAGAAGATCAAAATGTCTTGCAGATGATTAAAACTTTACTTGGGAATTCCAATACTCATCACTCAACACCAGTGGCAACAGCAACGGTAACAACAACCATGACCCCTAAGATCTTTGGTCATGACCTTAGTCTACGCACCTTGAAACCCGTTCAATCGCCATTAATTTCTCCCCAAAGGTGGAAGAAGATGAGGGTTTCCAAATAGAATCCTACATGTACAAAGCACAAGAAACAGTACCTAGACAAGATAAAACCACAGCTACGAGCAAAGACATGGGTGCTAATCTGGTTGTTGGAACTTTTCCCAATGGGTATAGAATGATGTTAAACCATTTCCATAGCCAAATCAGATGATCGTAGGGGCTCTAACTCAATCAAGGGTTGGTGAACAATTGAATGATGGTACGGTGCCTCGGCCTGAAGAGCGGAAACCTTTAGATCATATCCTTGGAGCATGGTTTGCAGAGCTCTAGCACATAACCGAACAAAAATTTATGTGATGTAATTCCCTTCTACTAATTCTTAGTGGAAAGTTTTGTTTTATAATTCCTTTTAGACCAGCAAACACAGAGCGATTTGTAAAGCTCTAACACATAACCGTCGAGGGTTCACTTACGAAACCCTAGATTCATCCCCAAATGCAAAGAACAACCCAAAACCCTAGATTTATCACCAAAACACACAAAAAAGAGGAATCACATGATGGTTCACTTATGAACCTTTGTCAGATTGAATCAAATTCTCACCATAGATTTGCAAAGCTCTTCTCCACCCAAATTTTCTTGCAGAGAGGGGCGATTTGCATACCTGTTTTCCCCCAAACTTCCAATGGTTATGTGTCAGGGATGATTAGAGTGTTTTGGGTAGAAGGGAGTATAAAGGGGTATAATGGTCATCTTATCTAAACACTTTCCTACTAAAGGGGGTAATACAATCTTTTGCTATATAAAACTAACAACATATTCACACCGTCAATGATAGGGGAGGGGGCATAAATCATTCAAACCCTTGGATCCACATGTAATTTCGGTAAACTACAAGGGAGGGAGACGTGGTTTTCCCCTAATAAATTGATCACAAATAGAGGTGTCAATTCCAAGCCCGCACCGATAGATCGGCCTAATTAATAAACGTGCCTGGTTTTATAAATAGGTAGTACACGGTACAACCACCTAACCCGATGGGAACCCAACAGATCGACCTGACACATTTACAAGCCCGACTTGGCCTGATCCCTTTAATACTACTTGTATTTTTTTTTTTAATACTATTTTTATTTAGTCATAAGACTATGTGATATATACAATTGAGATGGTGGTAATTGTAGGCATAGTTTAATTGATTTGAGTTTCGTGGATTAAAGATCAAGAAAAAAACTATGCTTTCGTTAAACGCCATGGTCTCCATTTAAATTGCAAATGTACATATGAAAAATTATTTTATTAAAAAAAAAAACACAAATGAAAAATTGAACCTGAGACCATACGTCCCACGGATGGAATATATGAGAAATTATTGGATATAAACCAACCAAGAATGTTACATGCGTGTTATTGATACAATCCATGGTGGGTTATTAGGTTTTTTACCTCAACTTTTCCTCTTTCCTCAAAGCTTAATAATTGGGTTAGTCAAACTTGGTCGTTAGAAGACATTTTTTCTTTTTCTTTAAAGAATATGAATTTTTTAAAAAGATAATATGACCTATATCAGCGTAAGGATAATAAAAATACATAGAGACATCAACAAAGGCGAAAACGTGCGACAATTGTTTTGTGCTAAACTATGTGTGAGCGTAGAGACATAACATATTATTTGTGAATTCATGGAAACAAAATAAGGTTTTGTTTTATTTCAATTTTCATTTACCAACTTGCCAAGGAAAGGGCTGGGAATCTCAAAGGTGATATAAGCGCTTAGGTCACTAATATCACTATCAGTGATTGGTACGCCATCGTGGACAAGCGCCTCTCTCTTGCATAGTCATTAACACAAAATCCTCGAGTTATGATTCACGAGACGCGTGGCTTCTACGAAACTGACTACTTGCTCGCTCTCTATTCAATAGATTCGATTATGTTTATTGGATAAATGGGTTCGAGTCTTGACATGCTCAGTATCGTTCATTGGTTTTGTAGAAACATTGTCTATCTTATTGGAGTTTGTCTTGGGAGATCACTACCATGGAACATCATCTTTTTCATTAAAAAAAAAAAAGTTATGTTTATTCGATTCAATTCTTATGTAATTTACATGTTCATAGTTTGGTTCAATTTAGACCTACACACAACAAACAAAAAAATGTTCAATGGAAGGGGTTCTGGTAGATGATGTTCTGATGTGTAAATTAATCTTGGGTTCAATATTGAAAGAGCGGTGAGGAGAAAGGGAGATAGAGTGACCTGTTTTTCTTAGTCTTCTTTTTCTTTTTATAGGATAAGTGTCATGAAGTTCTAATTCTCATAAAGGATGAAATACTTTATTTATTTACCTTTGTTTGTAGGTGTTTTTTGAGTTGGATAATCTCTTAGTTTGTGGCTGAACGCCATGTGTCATATGTCTAGTGATAAGGTGATTTTATGAAGTATCACATATATACAATTAAGGTGATTATATTAGTTAACCCCAAGGAGGTAGCTGAGTTGGCAATAGACCTTCGCCTTAGGAAGCGTGTGATTAAAAAAAAAGTGATTATATTAGTTTTCATTCGATTTCTGCTATGAGGTTCATAATCGATTTGCATTCCAGTTGTAATGTCAATTTTGGAAAACGATAATAAAGATAACCTTAGTTTCTCAAAAAATAAAATAAATAAATAAATAAGTAAAAAAAATTTGTGTTACACCTTTCTCTCCCGGTCTCTTTACTCATCTTGTCCCAACACCTATGTGATAAAAGAAAAAGAAAACCATTATATCTTCACCTTGGAGGGGGTGAGTGCAGGTGTGCCTATGATACCTTCGCCCATGTTTGCAGATCAATTCTATAATGAAAAGCTGATTGTGGAGATTTGGGGGATTGGAGTAAGGGTTGGTGTGGACATCCCTTGTCCTATGGCTGAGGGTGAAAAGCTTGGGGTGTATGTGAAGGGAGAAGAGGTTGAGAAGGCTATAGGGTTGTTAATGGATGGTGGAGAAGAAAAAGAAGTGAGGAAGAAAGCAAGAAAGCTTGGGGAGATGGCAAAAAGAGCAGTTGAAGAGGGGGGATCTTCTTATCTCAACATCTAACTATAATTCAAGATATCATGCGTCAGTTTGCACAGAAACATTAAGAAACAATCAAGGATCTTTAAGGGTCAAGTGGGTGTAATTAGAAGAATCAAAACGTGGGAGGACTTCGATTCAACTGAAGGGTCTCTTATGTGATCCTTAAATCATTAATCCAAATTAAGTGGGAAGACACAATGGGACAAATTTCTAGTTTTCTGCTCAGTATAGATATACCGACTTGTCTAGGGCATGAACACGTTTTTATCCAGTCGGTTGGCTTTCGATCGACAATCAGGCTCAATGTAATTGGTTTAATCAAGCTATAATAAGGGTTTAAGTAGGTTAATTGACCAATTGGACTATGAATGGTCCTTGAACCGGTCATAAATGGTCCTTAAAAGGGCTATAATTGAGATAAATAGGCTTAAGCGGGCTATCCAGGACTGCACGGTCATTAATAGGTCAGTGCTTGACCCAGGCACGTTTATTAAGGATAATGTCATTTTTGCATGTCTCAACGTCATGTCATTGAAGATTGGCTCGTTTGAAGTTTGGTTCTTTTATTTGGAGACAAGTTTATCTAGGGGTGTCAAAAACGCCCTGCCCTAGCCCACATTGGGCATGGTCAAGGCCTGGGCTAAATGTTTCAGCCCGCAAAGGTGGGCTTGGGCCAGAATTTTCAGGCCTGATACTCGGCCAAGCCGGGCCTAGGTTGAGGCCTTAGGCTGAACCCGGCCAGACCCAGCCTGACCCTATATATACAGTTCATTATATATATATATATATATATATAATATTAAGGGAGAGGATTTCCTAGAAGGAAGCATGCCTACTACATCAATGTAGGGGACAATGGGAGCCCCGTGGAAGAATGAACAGGTGTAGGACTTCCATTTTACATAAAGGATGGGGTGATCATTTCGTCGCCCTTCGTATTTAGGTATAAGAGCCATGCTGCCTTCTAGGCTAATTTTTCCCATACAATAAATATATTATCTTATTATTCTAACATATAAAATGCCATACTTTTCTAAATGTCTTCATTCACCATCAACTCAGGGTGTCAACTTTGAACTGAAACCAAAATCGGCCATTAAAATCGAATCGAAGTAAATCGGTTATGTTTTGATTTGAAATAGTGGAATCTTTTTCGGTTCGATTTGATTTTGGTTTTATGACTAAAACTGTTGAACCAAGCCAAATTACCTATTTCGAATCAAACAAGAAATCGGATAAAATTATATAAATTTTTACTATTTTAATCAATGTGAATGAAGGGTGCATCCACATTCAAGACCTTCCTATGGAGAATTTCTCACAAGACCATTCTTGTTCGGTCCCTTCTAAGAAAATGGATGGCTATAGACACTTCCTGTGCCTTCTGTAGCCAACATGAAGAAACAATAACCCACTTTTTATTTATGTGTGACTTCTCGTTACACATTTGGGCAACTGCACCACTAGGTTTATGTTTTCAAAACCTAAATTTCTCAACATTTGAACAAGTGGTTAATTTCTTCCTCAATAGTAGAAACTTTCCCCACTCTCAACTTCATGGATATTCAACATTTTTTCTATCACTCTATACTTTCTATGGAAACATAGAAATGATATAATTGCTTCTAGAATAAATCCCAACCCCTACTCTATAGTAACAAATATAAATATATGAATTGATCATCTTAAATTATATTCTAAATGTTTTAATTATTTGAATTCACTTCCTATAGATAGTCCAGCCAGCCTGGTGCTACTAATGTTTTAAATTCAGCTTTAGGATGGGCATATAGATTACTTATCCAAGGTAAGCTTAGGATCATCAACACTAATGCTTCTACAGCTACTCAGAAAGAAGAACTCAAAGCGGAAGGAATATTAGCAGGTTTGAATATGGCAACCAATAGAGATTGGAAATTGAAAGTAGTCTGATTCTCAGAACAAAAGCTCCTGAAGCTTCTTCCACAACTAGAGGGACCAACCTGCACCACTTTTTTGGAAATTAGGAATTTATCAAAGGGCATAAACTTTCATTGTAAAAATATAAATAGTTCCAGCCATGCACCAACTATTCTCCATAGCTAACTCCAGAAGTATATCCTCTATTACTTGTACATAACCCTCATGAAGTTTGTATTTGTTATGTTTTTTCTTCAAAAAAAAAATAAAAAAAATCTCAATGTTGATGATATCTTTTCTGTTTTAATGCTTGAAAAAGAAATTTTGATGGATTATAATCTATATCGGTTTTACCCAAAAAAAAATCTAAATCGGTTTATTAGTAGGGAAAGAGGGCAAAATAGTCCAAATATTTTTGAAATTGAAAGCAAAGGTATTTTTGTCCGATCTAGGCTAATTCGGCCTTGACCAATCCCATTGCCAATTCCCAGTTCTCAAACGTTGGTCCAAACACCTAAATTAGGACACAAAATATGTCCAAATAAAAACCAAAACCAAACTGAACCAAGTCATCAGGTCAGTTTTGGTTTCTAAAATGTGCTCCTATTCTAGGTTATACACTTTTTATCTTCAACTGAACCGAAACCAAATCAAAGAATCATAACCAAACCGACTAACACCCTTACCATCAACAACTTTTTTTATAATCAGACCGAAACCAAATCAAAGAATCATAAACAAACCGACTAATACCCTTACCATCAACAACTTTTTTATAATCAGACCACCCACGTCTATCTTTTCTTTTTCTTTTGTTTTTAATATACACTGTAGTCTTTCAAGGTTTGAAAGTGAGCGGGTTAATGCTCCCTCTCTCTCTCATATCCAAATGGTATTATATAAGGTTTGCTATGGTCAATTAGAGCCAATTAGAGCCAACTGGGCTCAGCCCAGCTCTATCTGTATCAATCAGGTTGGCTGAGTCTAGGGACCTTAGCGTTAGGCTTTGGTTTTAAGAAAAACCAAACCAACCCAACCCGTTGACAACCCAAAGTTCTCATCCATATGAAGATTTGTTCGTTTGAAGTTTGGTTCATTCACTTGAAACTTGATGCAATTCTTACATAAATGGATACATTTTCGACATAAAGCTAAGTCTTATATTCTCATATTTACAATTATAAGCATATATGTTTACTACACATTCAAACCCTTACATTATAAGCTTTTGGACCTCAAATATCATTATTCAGTGAGGTAATAAGATAAGGAACTACATACATATGGGAAGAATGAGACTGGTGTCACTATTGTCACACCTAATGCTTGTTAAGCAGCTTTGTAGTTTTGGAGCCAAATTCCAACTTGCCATGAGACTAACATATGTGGGTCCTATATGGGAAACAGTTGACTGGAGTCAACAAAGGAATGGTCGCAATTGGTGGCCAAGGAAAGGCCTGGCAGGCCTGGGAATATGCAAATAAGATTCAGGGGATTCAGATCCTCTTCTTAGCATCTAGTGCCACGTAATGAGGCGATGATTCAAAGGTTCTTGTGCTTCATTTTTCGAGTCTTTGTCAAGGCTTCATTGTGAGTCCTTCCTTCCTTGTGTCACTTGCCCAAGTAATTATGGGTCGATTGGAATGTCAAAGGCAATGTCACAGATGGATTAGATGTAAGTCATTCACATCCAATGTATGTTGCTGAATTTTCCATGCGACGTGAGCGCTTGCATCACCAGTGGTTGGTACGCCATCGTGGACCAGGAGTTCCTAGTTCGCCATTAGCCACAGACCAGTTCGGCAGATTAAAGAACATACATAGTAGACTACCATAAATATTACGAAAACCTGAAACTTGAAGCTCTCATTTCTCTGATCCAGATTTTCAACTCCCATGGCCATGGCTTCTAGTGATCACAATGAGCTTCACTTCATTTTGATTCCACTAATGGCACAAGGTCACATGATCCCCATGACTGACATAGCCAGATTACTAGCCCAGCACGGCGTCGCCGTCACCATCATCACCACCCCAATTAACGCTTTCCGGTTCAAGACCATCATTGATCGGGCAGTGAAATCTGGCCTCCGAATCCAACTTCTCCAACTTCATTTTCCATCAAAAGAAGCCGGGCTTCCAGAGGGGTGTGAGAACTATGACCATATCTCCTCACAAGAAATGAAGATCAACTTCTTCAAAGCTACAAGCATGCTCCAACCAGCCTTAGAGCAATCACTAGGGGAGATGGAGCCACGCCCAAGCTGCATAATCTCTGACATGGCTCTCCCATGGACATCCCATACTGCTCTTAAGTTTGGGATTCCAAGGATTTTCTTCAATGGCATGTCTTGCTTCACTCTCTTGTGCAACCAAAACTTGCTCCGTTACAGGCCACATGACAGTGTTGAATCCGACTCACAGACCTTCTTGGTTCCAGGCATGCCTCATGTGATCGAGCTAACGAAGGGTCAGCTACTGGGACTTGTTCGTGATGATAAGTCCTACTTACAAGAACTTCGAAAACAAATGAGAGAAGTTGAGCTAACATCAGATGGTGTGTTGATCAACAGTTTCTACGAATTGGAACCTTCTTATGTAGACCAGTACCAGAAGCTTATGGGGAAGAAAGCCTGGTGTGTTGGCCCTGTGTCACTCTACAACAAGGAGGCCTCAGATAAGGCTGACAGAGGAAATAAGGCAGCCATTGATGAGGACAAATGCTTGGAGTGGTTGGATTCGAAGGAAACAGATTCTGTCATTTACGTTTGTCTCGGGAGCCTGTGTCCCTTGGCTCCCTCACAATTGATAGAGATTGGGATGGCCTTGCAGAGATCGAATCGCCCATTCATATGGGTGATCAGACAAGGAAACAACAATAAACCATCACCTGATCAGTTGGAAAGGTGGTTATCGGAAGAAAGATTCGAAGAGAGAACGAAAGGAAGAGGTCTATTGATTCGGGGCTGGGCACCACAAGTGATGATCTTGTCACACACGGCGGTGGGAGGGTTCATAACACACTGCGGGTGGAACTCAACCCTGGAAGGGATGAGCGCAGGTGTGCCTATGATAACATGGCCCATGTTTGCAGACCAATTCTATAACGAAAAACTCATTGTGCAGATTTTGGAGATTGGAGTAAGGGTTGGTGTGGACATCCCTTGCCCTGTAGTGGAGGGTGAAAGGGTTGGTGTGTATGTGAAGGGTGAAGAGGTTGAGAAGGCCATAGGGTTGTTAATGGATGGTGGTGAGGAAGGAGAAGTGAGAAGGAAAAAAGTGAGAACGCTTAGGGAGGTGGCAAAGAGAGCAGTTGAAGAGGGGGGATCTTCTCATCTCAACATCTCACTCTTTATTCAAGATATCATATGTCAAGTCGCACAAAAACACTCAAGAACAGTCAAGGAGAGCAGTTTATTAGTGATGGATAAGTTATAAACCAATTATAACTTCAGATTAGGTTCTGTAAGACACCACAGAGATTTCAATTTTGTTGTCTTATTTTCTCAATAAATTTCTTACAAGTGCATGGTCTATTAAATCATAGATGCAACCACTGCAAGAATCCTGATCAGATTGTTATACAACTTATGCTCAAGGCTCCAATGTATTTCGAGGCAAGTAGCATTAACTTAAACAATGAAGAGTTTCATAGCTTATGTTACTGAGCAAAGTAAATAAAAGATTTACACAATATATTTACATCTTAGGGGAAGTGCCATGGTCCGGACCAATGTCACGTGAACCAGTATTTACGTAGGGCCCTCGAAAGGTTGCTTGAGGTGGAAGAGGCTTCGATGAATCGATCACAGGCTGTGCCTTTGACGTCCTGCATTAACCAAACCATGATATCCGAGACTAGGGGAAACTACAACTACAACTACACCAAAACTGATAAGTGGCTTTTTTCAACTTACACAAAGTAGAAGGGAAATGCCAAGCCTGCAGCTGCAAAAGCTACTAGGCCTGTAGCAACAATGACATTGCGCGACAGGGGCATGGAGAATGTAAAATCTGGCAATGAACACAGAAGGAAAATCATTAATTCTGTTTCAAAATGGTGAATCTTGGAATAAGATGAAAGAGTAATCCAATAAATGGGTATCACATTTCTTCAGTCAACCATAGTATCGCTTCTTGAACTTGGCAATTTCTCATCGGGCTAAATATGGCAAAAATGTAGTACAATGAAATTGGAAAGGAATTTGTTTTAGATAAAATGTATAAATCTAATTAAGTGTAATTTGCATCTTATTGAAATGGGAGAATGTATTTAGATTGGTTCAAGGCCCCATCAAAACATGCTGATCAAACACCATTAATTCTTAATATTATGGCAAAAATGTTGTACAATGAAACTGGAAAGGAATTTGTTTTAATTAAAATGTGTAAATCTAATCAAGTGTAATTTGCATCTTATTGAAAAGGGAGAATGTATTTAGATTGGTTCAAGGCCCCACCAAAACATGCTGATCAAACACCATTAATTCTTAATAAATTTTGATAAGCAAGACTTTATCCATATGAATTATATTTCTGAAAAATTGTATAAATAAAGATTAATACACAAGTTGTGATTGTAAACCACCCCCCCCCCCTCCCCCCAAACACCCAAAACAAAGGTGGGTATGCAAGCAATAAGCTGCTGGCGAATTAATCATGAATTTTTCCCTTCTTTACCTTTTGAACGCTAGCAAGGATGTGACCTAAAACACTACATTCTATTGAACGGCCAAAACAGTAGGATTTGGAAGGGGGAGGTGATTAAAACAAGTCCAGAAAGATTAAAAAGAGCAACCCAGTGCACGAGACTTCCGCTACTGCAGGGTTTGGGAGGGGCAAATGCAACCTTACCCCTTGCCTTGCAGGAGAGGCTGTTTCTAAGTTTCAAACCTGTGACCAACATGTTGCAATAGTACAACTTAACCGTTGAACCTAGAGGGTTCTAATCATATAGTTTGATTTGGATATGGAAACCTTATGTGATGTGTGTTTGGGTGATCTAACATGTTTGTTCATATTCTAAGAAAATGATGAAACCCAAATCTTTCAGGAGGAAATATTGATGGAATAAATGATATGCTGATTGAAGAAAAGATTGCTGTCAACAGACGACCATGATTAGAAAGGTTGAAGAATTGAAAGTTACATCAAGTAGAAAAATCTTTCAAGACAATGGATTTGGTTTATATTTTCATATTCATGTAATCCCGATGTTGATGTCCACAAGATGCAAAAGCCCAAGTAAAATTCATATAAAGACCTAAATGAACATTCCCAAGAAACAAGGAGGTTTGACTTTACTGTTCACAGAGTTTTGTCAGTCAGCGATGGACATTCGAGCTTAAAGAGAATCAAGTCAGACTTAGTTATCTCAGATAGACAACCGTGCTTAACGTTTTGAATCCGCGGATGTCTAAACAGACTTCCATGACCTGTGTCCATGAACCCCAAGAGCAAGGTTTTTGAGTCCCTGTTCTATGAGCTTCCGTAGAGGTCGCAGGGACTTCCGTGCGAGGAACATTTAATGCATCGCAGTCCCCCCAATGCATTCACCTTTCCATTGCTTGAAACAAGCAACTCCCTCAACTTAGCCTTCACTATTGTCTACGGCCCCAACCACACCTCCGATAGAATCCTTCTCTGGGAAGACCTCACCCCCCAAGTCAGCCCTCTCACATGGGGCTTGGGTGGTGACTTCAATGTGGTTAGACTTGCTCATGAGAAGTAGGGTGGTTCTCCCATTGATACCTCCTCTGTTGAAGTCAATGAATGTCTAGACGATATCAGTATGAATGATCTAAGATGGTCCAGTACCAAGCTCTCCTAGCACAATAAAAGAAGTGGGGTAAAGAGAATTTCTTGCAAGCTCGATAGAAATTTAGTCAATGAAGTCTGGCTAGCAGCTTTCTCCTCCTCCCATGCCACTTTGGCCTCCTTGGCATCTCCAACCATAATCCCATCTCCCTGCTTGTTCAGCCCTACATTTCTTTTGGCCCAAAACCCTTCCAAGTTTTTTGATATGTCATCCTTCCACGATGACTTCCTCCCCATTGTCAAAGCGGCAGGGGAAAAGCCTATCCAATGCTTCTCCCCTTTATTGTCTTCGCCAAAAGGCTCAAAAAGGCCAAATGTTCCCTCAAGATCTAGAACTCCTCTTTTGGAAACATCTCCTTTAGAGTCTCTAATTGTAGGGACAAGTTGGCCTCCATCCAATCTATGTTATAATTTAACATCCACAATCATATCAATGTTTTTGAAGAAAAAGCAACCTCCAAGGAGCTCTCCTCTGATTGCTTAAGAAGAAAGTTTCCCAAGCAGAAATCCCAGATCAAATGGTTAGAGCTTAGGGGCTCTAACACTGCTTATTTTCACATACCCTTGAAAGCCAAAACCAATATCAACTCCGTCCCCATGCTCATAGCTAGAGATAACTATTCACAATCTGGATGACATCTAAGCTCTTTCAACCCCTCCTCTAATCTCCCCATCCCCCTGGCTTACTCAATAAATTCATCCCTAGTCATCTTCCAGCCACTCTCCAAGTCATCCTCTCTAATGATGAAAATACTGCTAATGTCCTCGTCCACAACGTCAATAAAGCCCCTGAACACAATGGCTTCAGTATGAACTTCTTCTCCTTGGGACATTATCAAAGGTGACCTCATCAAAGCAATCATAAGCTTTTTTTTTTTCAATCCCTCCCAAATCCAAGGGGTAAAACCAAACTTTTATGTGCCTTATCCTAAGAAAGAAGGGGCAACCTCCATGACTGACTTCAGATCTATCTCACCAACATGAGGCAGTAAGGAGAAGAGCCTTGGCATGGGAACTATTTCCCTTTTTGTTGCATATTCGTAATATGTTTGAATGCTTTAAAGTTTCTAAACAGCCTAGACATATGGTGCAAGTAGCACATTGGCTAGCCAACAAAACTAGAGAAGACAATCTCTTATGTTCTGTACTAGACGATATTCCTTTTGATTTTATTCAATGCAGTATTTACTTTTCTCTATAGAAAAAAATGACAATTAACAAGGCTGACAATAACTTCAGTTGATACAGTGCAATGAGATGAGTGCTTATGTTTAAACAAGAATTGACCTAGATAAGTAGAAACATGGTGAGATTGTAGAACTGGATTCATGTAGCCGACCTAAGCAGAACTCTGGTTGGTTGAGTATTAAAAACTCAAAATGGTGCAGGCCAGAGCATACACCTAACTGCACTCATGTGTTAGGCCTAGGCATGGGACTTGAGGCCAACTTTCAAACTCTTCCTGTAGACTGGCGGAGAGGATCAGCCTCGGTGTGAAATTTGATGCCCCTCCAGTCCTCAACCAAACATAAAACATTGAAAAAGCAACCACACCACCCAATCTTCCAAAACCAACACAAATACTTGGTCATGTATGGAGAAGGTAAAATGCACGTAGTAGAACAAAGAAATGAATACTCGATTCAATTTGCAACCAGAAAGATTCAGAAACATATTAGATTGTGGGAGAACAAGTAGGAGGAAAAGGAATAATCATTGTAAAAGGCATGCCCTGTTTCACTTTTCAGGCCATATAGACATAGTTGGGCATGGTTTGTGAAATTTCTGTGTGTATGCTAGTTTGAAGAGAAAACGAGAGAGAAGGAGAAAGAGAGTCCACATTCTCTCTGTTATCATAGAAGAGGGACCAAATTGGGTTTTACAAGGTAGTTGTGCAAGACATCTTTTATTCATGATGTTGAGAGGAATAATAATAGACTTAGTTTCCTACAAAAGTATTTGATAATGATAGAACAACATGGACAGAATAAAGAAACTTGTCAGAAACTATTGCATTAAACAGTAAAAGATCAAATGTTTGTATAAATGTATAAACACCGGAGGCTATACCATCTAATTCTCATGAGATTGATTACACAATGATTTCCTGTGATCAGCCATCTACATCCAATATTACAATTTCCCAAAACCAATGCAACCAATCTAAAGAATCTAAATAATAAACATCCCTATAGACAAGAATAAAATATCAAAAAGATCATTCCATTACACTCAGTCAAATAGAAATGAGACTACATAATGTTACGTGCACACAGGGGGAGATGATATAAAATAGGGAGAAAAAGGAAAGTAAAGTATAAAAGAGAAAATAAAGAGGGATGTAGAAGAAATAGGAGAGGAAATAAGTGATTTGGCCTTACAGACGAAGCCAATGGCGTCCGGCTTGGGGTGAGGAAGCCTACCTCATCTCATTTGAGATAATTTTGGGATTTCAACTTCTATTTTCATTCCTAATAAATAGGGCTAGAAAGTAGCCGTTACATCACATTCCACCATACTCTCACTCTTTCTACGCCTTTACACATAATAGATAACTACCACCCACTAATCCATTACACAATGCCTTATAAATAACTAAATAACTAAACATTCCTAAATATCATACTAATCTACCCCTACAAATCTTAGTTGTTCATGGCTTGAATGTAAATATGATTGTATCAATCCATCCTTCTAAAATTGGTAGCCGTCAAGACCATTCTTTTGGGAATTAAAATGCAATGTTGCTTCCGCTGGTGATCTTCGCTTAGCTTAATCAAAGAAGTCATGACCTCGTTTCTCAAGGGGAGAAAATGTATGAATTCGCCAGTGGGCACCATGCCTGAGCTCTAATACCATTTGTTACGTGTACACCAGAGGAGATGAGATAAAATAGGGAGAAAAAGGAAAATAAACATAAAAGAGAAAATAAAGAAGGAAGTAGAAGAAATAGGAGAATAAATAGGTGATTTGGCCTTCCAGACAAAGCCAATGGCATCCGGCTTGGCGTGAGGAAGCATACCTCATCTCATTTGAGATAATTTTGAGATTTCAACTTCTATTTTCATTTTTTTCCTATTACTAATAAATAGGGCTAGAAAGTAGCCATTTCTCCACACTCCACCATACTCCACTCCTCCCATGCCTTTACACATCATAGACAACTATCACCCACTAATCCATTACAGAATAACTTATCATAACTAAATAACTACACATTCCTAAATATCATACTAATATACCTCTACAAATCATACTAATATACCTCTACAAATCTTAGTCGTTCATGGCTTGAATGTAATAATATGATTGTATCACATCACTTTACAAAACACATAAAAAACAGTAGGTACAAGGATCAATATGGATAGAACAATCAAAACCACCCAAGTTTGGAATTGAAATTGAAATTGGAAAAACCCTCCAATCATATAGATCGATTGTAAAGAAGCGCAGAGAGAGAGAGAGAGAGAGAGAGAGAGAGACCTGTGCTTACTCATATTTATTTTTAAATATTTTGCAGGCAAAGGTCGACCAAGGTCTGTCATTGCTTTACAGGTCATCCCTCAGAGCTGCTGATCCCTACTTCCAGAAAACGAAGATCCCTTTACAGGATCATTACTGGAGTAGGTAAATAAGGATAGAACAATCAAAACCACCCAAGTTTGGAATTGAAATTGAAATTGGAGAAAACCCTCCAATCATGGATTGATTTTGCAGAAGTAGAGAGAGACAACAAGAGGGGGAAAACTACAAACACTCATAATTCCAGAAAACCAATAATACTCAATGTGCATTCAGTTAATCAGTTAGAAGTCTCTGTGACGTTATGGCATGAAATTGGGAATTGGTTAGGGAGAATGAAGAAGAAGAAGTGAGAGAACACCTGGAAGAGAGTAGTGCTGATTCCGTTTGCAAGGAGGAGAGTGGTTGTGTGAGAGGAGGTTGCAGGTTGTTTTCCTTCCATTGAGGTTCAGCGATGGAGGAGGAGAGGCACTTGGCACACTTCAGTAGAGCTTCAGCAAGGGATGAGAATGCTGTGTTTGGTAACGTTCTTGTTCTGAGAACTTTGTTCTTTGGCATAAACATTATTTTTTTCGTTTCTGTTCTTCAAGGCTGTTCTTTGCCTGTAGTTGAGCGTTTGGTAAACCTGTTCCAGAACTGGTTTTGCAACCAGTTCTGGAACAGCAATGGTGTTTGGTAAAATTGTTCCGAAACAATTTCTTAATATTGTTGCCAATATTTACAAAAATACCATTAACCCCATTAATAACCCAAATAAGAACCTGATCACATTTTGATGGGGTAGCCTTAGGGAAGAGAGGGAAAATCGCACAAATAGGGGGAAGTGAATCACACAACGCACCAATTCAACTAATTCTAAATAAAATTCACTCTAATCTCAAACATTGAGTTTATGCAAGTATATAAAGGGAAAATAATAAGACTACTCCTACTTAGACTCTAACACTGAAACAGAATCCTATTTCTCCATTTCCTACGTATCATACTCAAAGACAAACATAAGAAATAAGACATAGTATTTAACTAAACTACTTCCAACCCTTGTTGGACCAAAAACCTGGGTTAGACCGGTTCATCTTGGCCCTTGGTTTCCACAGCCGGTCATGCTGGTCCAATCAGGTAAGTGCAGTTGTATCTGCATCACATTTCAGATCAGTACAAAAAAACATTGTTGAGATTTCTGTTCATCAAATCAGGGGGAGGTGCAGTATGCCTTTACATCTATTTATGGATTGGGAATGGACCAACTCATGGGCTGATTTGGACTTAGCCTAGACCAAATCCTAAACTAAAACTAAAAATGCAACCTGATGTATAGAAAGGTTTGTTGGTGTACGATATCTTGTATTCCGTCATAGTTTAATCCAAGGAGTACTGATGCAGCGCCTCGACCGGCAGGACGGTGGTCCCGCTAGCCGGTTGGCGGGCAGTGGGAGTTGCAAGGGGGGTACGAGGCCCCCTTGCATAGCGGGGGTGTAGGGGGCGCAACCCCCCAGCTTGAATTTTTTTATTTGAGGGCAGTTGTGCACTTTCCGAATTAGGGTTTTTCGCTATATATTTATAGCGAGGGTTTTGTTCTCTGTAATGCAAGCAACACTGAGAGGTGTGAGGGATGAGCATTGTAACCCTATTCTCCATTGATGGATCTAATCTCACCGGGGATGTAGGCAATCTTGCCGAACCTCGTAAATCTCTGTGCATTGCTTGTTGTTTTTCCATTATTTTCAGCATCGTTTTAGGGTTGCGTTTTTACAAGATTATACCTCTTTTGATCAATGCATGTACAGGATAGATGTTGCTTCACAGCAGAACTATAAAGATTAAGGTTTTTCTCATCAAATAGAGAGGCAATATGCTTAAACAGGTCAGTCCTAGTACTTAACAACCCCAGACAAAATTTAGCCAATGAGACTCCTTCATTCAGAGTTCTTTGTAGTCATGCAAGGGTAAATGTATTTGAAATATGAAATAAATTTTTTGTTGTCTCAACTTATTTAAAGCAAGAAACACTCAAGGGCAAACCCCCCTCCCCCCCTCTTGATGATCACATACCAAACCAGTCATCATTCATCCAACTAATGCTTTCCACCCTCTCAACTAATTAGTTGAGGCCACTGATATCAAAGAGGACTTGCGAAGGCTCCTCGTCGCTTTAATCAGAGGTAATGTCAGAGACAGAGAAAAGGAATGAAGTAAACTCAATCCCCTCATATGAGACTCACCGTTGCAATCACAGGGAATTTGGGTTCGAAAACTAACTCTTGAGAAGAAGAGATGACGATGCGTGAAGAAGGGAAAAGTGTTTGGCCAAAGAGCTTAGGTCACAGAGAGTCAGAGATGTTCTGATCCGCCTCTAGCTCCTCCCACTATTCATTTTCATCATTATAGGTACAAAAGGTGGATCAGAACATCTTTGTAACCTAAGCTCTTTAGCCGCCATAGAGTAGTAGGAGAAGCAGGGGTTGGGGGGTGGTGGGTGCACGTAGAAAGCGAGGTGGAGGAGGTTGCGAAGGGGTGAGATAGGGGCAGGGGAGGGTGATGACAATGTTGGGGTGGTGGCGATGGGTTTGCAGGTGAATCCTGAATTTGAGGGGTGGGGTTGCATAGGAGGGAAAAAGGGAGTGGTAAGTGAAGGGTAAAATTGAAAATTTCAAAGATAGTATCTTTTCTTTTTATTTTAGAATTCAAAAATGGTAACTTAAATGTTATTTTGTCAAACTTTGGTACCCAACATACATTTTGGGTACCCTCTAAGTGTCATTTATCCTTTTATTTTAGTAAGTGTTCATCTCGAAACAAAGCGATTTGAATTTTTGGCCAAAATATATGAGACTTGATAAGTAGGCAAAGAGAAGTGGTGAAGGACAAGATCATGATGTTGGAGTAGGTCCTTGGTCTGTGGTTTGTGGTCATCGCTAAAATCGCGGGGGCAAGGGAGTCAATATTAGGATTGGAAGAGTGGCTATTTCAACTTCATCTCAAACCAAAAGGAAGTCTGAGATGGTGGTGGTTTTCGCTTTTGCTCGGATTCTCCAAGAGGTCGTAATGATAGATGCTTTGGCGATTACTATAGAAAATAAAGAGGGAGATGCACAGAATCACTCTAAGAGTGCCCAAGCTTATGGCCAGACTCAAAACTTTGGTACGAAGGCCTAGATTTTTTTTTCTAGGTGTTGTGTGTGTTTTTTCTTGGTAGTGAGATTTCTTTACTAATTGTAATACTGTAGGTGGAGGTTCTCTAGTTTTGTCAATATATTTTGTAGGCAAAAGTTTTTCTGGTCGGCACCTCAGCTAACCGTATTGATGGTCGGAAGTAATCTTATCCGTGGGATTGGCATCAATAAATCTCATTCATTCATTCATTGATTTTATACACCGTCCATATAGAGAAAAATATGATCCTTTAAAAGAAAAGAAAAAAAAAATAAAAAATATGATCCCAACCTAGACTTATGATGCTCCCCGGCCTTTCTAGTCGTTTCTGCTACTAGCTCTTTGGTTTGTCGTCTCCCTGCAAGGCAAGGCTTCGTTTTCCTCCTCGATTTCTCGCGAGGCTTTCCCTAGCGTGGGGGTTTCTTCCGATCCTTGTTCAATCTTCAAGTTCATTTGTCTCTTAAGCGTGATTGCAGCGGCAGGAAGCAATTTTGTTTGCTTCTCAAACACCAAACTAGTGCTCTACCCTCGCTTAGGCGACACCTCTTTTTCTCTCTTTATTTTCTTTGTTTTCTCCTTTTAGCGGTAGATGTAGTTGTTCCAGTTTTGAAAATTCTCTAATTCTTGGTTCCACAATGACGATCGATCTTTTAATCTTGAGTTTGGAGGCTTTATAATTTTGGCATGCGTGTGTTTTAGTTTCATCTTCTTTGTGTTTGATTTATCTTGCAACTTGTTGATAAATCAAAGAAGTGATGAACACCTTCTCAATTAGGGTCATTTTTTGTTGTGGGTGGGAGACGAAAATGAGGGTTTTGATTATACCATAAGTATCAAGTATATAATCCGTATATCACATACCCCAAAAACACTCAGCCCCAAACCCTTTTCCCTTCTTCACGCATCGCCATCTCTTAGTTTTCGAACCCAAAATCCATGTGATTGCAACGGTGAGTCTCATCTGATGGGATTGAGTTTACTTCATTCCTTTTCTCTGTCTCTGACATTACCTCTGATTAAAGCGGCGAGGAGCCTTCGCAAGTCCTCTTTGATATCAGTGGCCTCAAAATCTCCAGTGGATTGTTCGGCTCCCTCGTCTTCTCCGTCTCCACCTTCTGCAACCTTTGAAGTTTGAACAGGTTCATTAAATTCTTTTGGGTAACGGACCAGATTCACCCTTGAAGTTTGAACAAGTTCATTTTGATGAGTGAATTCTGGGGGTCTACATACGTATATAAAACAGTATTTCAAATATAATAGAATATTCCACATTAACTCAATAAAATTTTGTACTTTTAATCGAACGACTTAAAAGGTATCCCTCAAAAGATTCCTAAACAGGGTGACCGACCAAAAAACCTCAACCCTTGTAAGAATTTTCATTTTTTTTTTAATAAAGAAAAGAAGGGTGCTCCATGATAGTGATCATAGCCCAGGCCAAAGCTCCCATACTAACAACGCTTCTGCAAAACCAACGAGCAATAGTGGGGCATGCCAACTCAAACCACAATCAGTCAACTCAAGAAATGATGAGGCAATGACTTCTTTCCACTCTACCAACCCAATTGGCAAAGAAAGAAAAAAAGGGTCGATATCAATCTTAAATCCATCCGTTTAATAGGTGGGCTCCGCAGTAGTCTATAATGCACAACGTAATATGGTAGCTCATGATTATGTGTACTTGACAAATTGAAGATTAAGGGTAATCCAACTATACATCTCATAAAAGATAATCCAACTACTATTGAAATAAAGACGTTCACTTTGCCCTCGTTGAGGACAAATCAGAGAGCTTTTTTGAATTTCAATTCTTCTACTTTCTTTTGACATTTCTTCCATTCAATTGCTCAACATCGAGTATTCAATTGCAGCACATTCAATCTTTTAGGGTTTCACCTGCGACGAGGTATCCTTCGAATCAAAGTTAATTTCAGCATTAAGTTTTCAATTTGAACCTGATTTGACTTTACCTGATTTTGTGAGGAAAGATTTCATTTTTTTATTTTTAATTAAATGTCGTTGCTGTAATTTTGACTCTGTTTTATCACGTGGAAGTTTGGATGGTAGAACATGAAAATCATATTTTCTGAAATAAGATTCTCCAGACCTGCATGTGGTTTTGTGATTATGTTAAATTCACTTGGTTGGGTTTTTGATTCCCTTGATTTTGTGAGATATTTAGATTAGAGCAGTCTATAGTTGAACACTTCACCAATGAAGATTACAATCACTCTGTTTGGTAACTCTCTTCTGGAACGTTTATGACGTTCTTCTATTCTCCGTGAACAGAAAAAAGGAATCTTGCGTTTGGCAATGCCGGTCCATTCTTCTATTCTTTAGGAACGAACTGGGTAGAAAGAATAACTCAGAATAGAATTTACAGAACATAGTAGCACTTTGAAAGACATTATTGGGAGAACAAATTTAAAAGGCGTTCCTGTTAAAGTTTGTATTCGACCCAATAGCCTCTTTAGCTGCATTTGGTAACTCTCTCAGAGAACTATTCTTCTGTTCTTCTGTTCCTGGAAATAAAATAACAGGTGCAAAGTGTTTGGTACTTTGGTTATGCCGGTTTGTTTCTCTGTTCTCGAAGAACGAACCGGATAAAAAATGGTATTGAGTTGTCCCGATAAGCCCCTTGACTCGATTCAGGTCTCTTCTCCCTTGTGAAACATCAGCGCCTTCTCTCTTGTCCCTCTCGAAAATTTGTGATCTTTTGTGAGACTCATCAACTTTGCGAAATCAAGAGTATACTGAATAAGATCGATTCTGGTAATTGGCTGCAAAAAACCGCCCAAGCCCCTTCATCACATTTGGCAGGTAAACCGTATTTGATAGAAATTGTTTGGCATTTTCTAGATCTCACCAACAAACCTAGAACACAGTTGAGTAAAAATCAATATTCAACCACTTGTAGATCAAAAAGGGTTCCTCTGCTCCATTGTCTTCTCTCTGATTTGAAGAAATTGAAGAATCGAGTGAAGAGGAAACTAGGGTCTCCAGTAATTTTCCTGCAACTCTCCCTCATTGTGTTCCTTCTCCTTGTTCTCCTCTTCTCCCTCAGGTAACTAAACAGGAAAAACACCTAATTATTCTAATTCTAATACACTGCTTTGGAGTTGATTTGAACCCAAGTTCTATGCTGAGTATTTGATTGTATGGTTTGATTCTCTTTATTGTATACCAAAATTTTACTCAATTCTAATGTTATTCTAGAACAAATGATAGTTGATTCACCAAGTTCTACGCTGGCATGATCCAAACTCAGATAACCCCCTTCCAGAACATTTGAAGAATTGTTGATGGGTTGATTCACCTGTGTTTTTGAATTTTGACATAGTTTTAAATTTGACCGAAGCCCTCTGGTTCTGTTGCATCCCAAACATGGTATGTAGGGGTTACTTTCTGCAGTCCGTGCCAGAAATTACTACACTGGATATGTTGGATGTATTCTTGTATAATTGAACCTGATAACGCTAGATAAACCTATCCCTAAATGAGTTGTAGAGCATAGTTCGTGACATGGTAGTTGGAATGATGTTTCCAATTCTAAATCTGTTGATGGATTAGGATTATATCTGGTTCTTCCTCTCAATAAAGTCCTTGACAAGGTAGTTGGATGTTTTTAGTTGGGAGACTCATGGAGGAGAATTATTTTGGCCTTGCTTTAACATATTAGCTACTTGCCCAAGTAGGCTTTCTGTAACGTCTTCTTGATGGAAAGTCTGATAATCTATTGACTTTATGGCAAGTCTGTAGTGATGCGGAACCGAATTCCAATGATCGAAATCGGATCACTTAGGGCCCACAAGAATGACTAAGAAGCTCAATGTAATGGTTGAGGGGTATTCTTGTAATTTCAGAAACAATTTAAGAACTTAAAAGAGAGGAAAATAAATAATGGGGACAAACTGAAATAGAAAAGTAGAAGAGGAGGAGTAATGTGCAATTGTTAAAGTGAGGGGGAGGAATAATAGAACACAATTTCAGGACAGGGGCTTTCACGTAATAAAAGGGAATAAACTCTTTTAAAACAAAAGAAAAAAAAAAAAAAAAAAAAAACCTGTTTCTTCTTCTTCTTATCGTGAGAACCAGAAACCAGCGGAACAGAAAAAAAAAACTCCGATCGATCGGACTCCTTCGATAGAGCTTGGTTTGACCTGAACTTCGAAACGAAGGCTGCCAGCCTTAAGGTCTCTTGACTCCGACAAATAAACACTTCAAACAAGAAGTAAGAGGAGATGTATTGTCCCTGCAACTCATATCTGGCGGTAATAGGGAACCAGATCTGAACTTGGTCTTGAAGCTCACAACAGAGGCTGATTGGAGGGAAGGAATACTAGGGTTTCCAATCGCCTTTGAGAATGCTACTCCCGACCCAAACCTCAGGGTCAGTTGATGGAAAACCAAGCTTCAGTAACGAGTTCTTCGGTTCTGGAAGGTATCGCCCAGAACAGAGTATTGACAAAAAAAATCAGCAATAATAATGGAAAGGAAGAAATAGGGGAAGAAATTGAAGAGGAAGAAGGAGAATGAAAGAGGAGATTAGAAAATTCAGAAAGGGAAGAAGAGGGAATCACCCACGGGCAGCCATGGTTCACAACCCGAACAAAAAACCTTAATTAAGTTCATTCCATCTAAAAACTGAGTTCTTCTCCATTACAGGGCTATTTAAAGAAAAAATAATGACATAATTTTGGAAGTTAATTAAAAATGGAAACTAAACCTAGATAGCAACTAAAATAAAAATCAAATCTAAATAAAATACTGTTAGTCTAATCTCTAACCAATAAAGGAAGTAAATAAAAATCAAGTCAAAAGATAACAACTAATTCCATCACCGAGCTGCGTCAACTCTCCTGGTCTTAAAAGAACTTGACTCCGTCGAGTTAGGTCGTGCTCCCAAGATACCCTTGTAAGTTGCTCGCTGATGAGGTGGCACGTATCTCGAAACAAAAAATAAGAATATAACACCAAGAGGAGGGGGGGTAGGCTGACGTGTCACTAAAGCAGGAGTCAGTCGACGACGTGGCATGTCTGATAATGCGTGTAGCCTCATTAAGTACATACGACCTCCTTCCTTCACCTTGATGGTGTTCAGTGCGCCATCGTAGAGAATGCCTGCATGTCGCTGCCAAGGTCGCCCCAGAAGAATGTCGCAGTGTGCCAATGGGGTGACCAAGCAGGTGACATGGTACTGTAGTGGCCCAAACTGTAGGTGTACTCGAACAACTACAGTGGCCTCTTCTCGAGCTGTGGGTCCAAAACCTCGCACGTGAATCTTCTTGAAAAACTGCTTCTGTGGAAGGTTGTGTGCTCGAACAAATTCAGCAAATATAAAATTTGCCTCTCCCCCAATATCAACAACTGCATGAACATCAGTATGGTTGGAGCCGTGCAGGAAAGTACCCTTCTGTCTGAAGAGAGGAGCCTTATCAACTAGTCTATTCAAAAAGGATGAAAGGCTAGCTGAATGAGCTTCTACATCCTCATCTTCATCATCGATAATATCATCGTCCTCGAGGGGATAAGGATATAAATGAGATTCATCTTCACTCTTCTTTGTCGACTGCTTCTCTACTACGTTCACAGAACGAGTCCTGTTGGGACACTTGTTGGAATAGTGACCCTTCTTGCCACAACTATGGCATATGATATTCTTCACCCCAACACTATCCTTGTTGAACTCTAGCCTTTTCTCTTCAACTCTGCGAGCTTCAGGCTTCTTTTCCTCCATACGTGGTGGAGGTCTATAAACTGAAGAAGTCTTGAGCATACCCTTCCAATAAATGGACTTCTCTTCAGCTGTATTGGCATGAGCTGCTGCCACATCAACAGACCTGAAATCAGTGTTAGCCAACTCAAGTTGAATCTCATTACTTAACCCACTGATATATCGCATCACCCGTTGCTGGTCTGTCTCCTGAAGCCGACACCTTGATGACAGTTTTTGGAATTTGAGGGTGTAGGAATCCACATCTTTGTTCCCTTGTTGCAAGTTAAGTAATTTATGGAACATTACCTTTTCATAATTAAGAGGAACAAATTTTTCAGTCAGGATCTACTTCATGACCTCCCAATTGGTAACGGGTTAAAGTCTTCTGACAAACCTTGCATGTAGTACATCATCCCACCACGAACATGCATACCCAATAAACTTGGTGATAATGATTTCACACTTCTTCACGTCTGGAAGAGACTTATACGCAAAAATTCTCTCCACTTTTGTAAGCCAGTCAATAAATTCCTCAGGTCCCTTTTCACCACTGAACTCGGGAACCTCAACTTTGATGCCATAATCTCTGTCAGAAAATTGCCGGGTAACATCCCGGGGAACAACTAGATCAAGTTGCTGCCTCTGAGGTGTATCTTCGATCCGTAAAGTGTTGAGTTGAGGAGGTAATGTAGAGGATCCTTCTTCAGCTCATTTGTCGGACCTCTTCATAAAGGCAATCATCTCTTCCATAAATTTGTCAAACTTGGCTTCAGTCCTCTCAAGCCTAGCATCAGTATCCTGTTGGTTCTCGGCTAACTCACGATACAATTTGTGCAACTCAGCATTGGTGATGTGATTTGACATGGTTAGAAAATTGTAAGAAAATTTGCTCTGATACCACTTGATGCGGAACTGAATTCCAATGATCGAAATTGGATCACTTTTTCAGAAACAATTTTAAGAGCTTAAAAGAGAGGAAAATAAATAATGGGGGCAAACTGAAATAGAAAAGTAGAAGAGGAGGGGTAATGTGTAATTGTTAAAGTGAGGGGGAGGAACAATAGAACACAATTTCAGGACAGGGGCTTTCATGTAATAACAGGGAATAAACTATTTAAAAACAAAAGAGAAAGAAAAAAAAAAAAAAACTGTTTCTTCTTCTTCTTATCGTGAGAACCAGAAACCAGCGGAACAGAAAAAAAAAACGACTCCTTCGATAGAGCTTTGTTTGACCTGAACTTCGAAACGAAGGCTGCCAGCCTTAAGGTCTCTTGACTCCGACAAATAAACACTTCAAACAAGAAGTAAGAGGAGATGTATTGTCCCTGCAACTCATATCTGGCGGTAATAGGGAACCAGATCTGAACTTGGTCTTGAAGCTCACAACAGAGGCTGGCTGGAGGGAAGGAATACTAGGGTTTCTGATCGCCTCTGAGAATGCTACTCCCGACCCAAACCTCAGGGTCAGTTGATGGAAAACCAAGCTTCAGTAACGAATTCTTCGGTTTTGGAAGGTATCGCCCAGAACAGAGTATTGACAAAAAAAATCAGCAATAATAATGGAAAGGAAGAAATAGGGGAAGAAATTGAAGAGGAAGAAGGAGAATGAAAGAGGAGATTAGAAAATTCAGAAAGGGAAGAAGAGGGAATCACCCACGGGCAGCCATGGTTCACAACCCGAACAAAAAACCTTAATTAAGTTCATTCCATCTAAAAACTGAGTTTTTCTCCATTACAGGGCTATTTAAAGAAAAAATAATGACATAATTTCGGAAGCTAATTAAAAATGGAAACTAAGCCTAGATAGCAACTACAATAAAAATCAAATCTAAATAAAATACTGTTAATCTAATCTCTAACCAATAAAGGAAGTAAATAAAAATCAAGTCAAAAGATGGCAACTAATTCCATCGCCGAGCTGCATCATGTAGTCTTATTAAGGACAAAAAAAACAGAGTATTGACTATATAATCTAACATTCTTGTGCTGCTACCAATGGCACTCCTTCACCCAATGACCCAATTGAGTTCTTTACTCTACCCAGCGATTTCATGAATTGTTGTCCAGTTAATTTCTATCCTATATGATTGAATAGAAATAGATATGTACGGTACGGGTTTTAAACAGATAAAAACGATGAACGGTATGTGTATTAAACGTGTAGTTTTCAAAAAACCAAAACCCAAAAAAAGGGCAGTATAATGATGTAATTTGAGAGATTATTACCTGTATATCTGCATCTAATGTTCTAAACTACAACATCATCAAACATTCATGCATATATCATCCAAAATATAGCATCCAATGTAAAATCCAAATTAAAATTTAATACACCATAATAAAAAAATCATGTCCAAAATATATATATATATATATATATATATAAATAAAAAAAAACATACATATCATCCAAGATGTTTAAAGAACTCAGTATCATGGAAGAATTTAGAAGTGAATGGCATGCTGCAATGAAGGGTAGAGTTTGGTAACAAAAGAGGCAGAATTGAAAAAGTAATGAAAATTTGAAGGTGGCTGGGAAAGGGCATAGAAACAGGATATTGCAGAAATCAAGCAAAGGTGACAAACTGAATTTAAGATTGAAAAACAGAATTTGAACAAAGAATAATTAATGGAAATGCTGAGTGCTATCAAGGAATTAATGGTATATGTTTAATAAATCCACTGTATATTATTCATAGTAGCAAAAATAATAAACTAAGGAGGACTATACTTAGTTTAATTGCCACTCCAAAACATGGATACACCTCAGCACAAAATATAATGTCAAACCATTGGAATCAGCCAATATAATTTCTCAGTTTACAGAACAACTTGCAGAAAAAAAAAAAAAAGAATAAGGAATGAATGGATCATCATGTATCACAATGGAAAAAAAATGAATGAATGGGTCAATCGTCCTGTTCTCAAAGACTCAAACCAGAAAAAGCCATTCCAGAATCCAGCCCACTGTTAGCCAAAGTGCCAAACCAGAAAAAAATAAAGGATTTTAAGATGAAGAGAGAAAACCAAGAAGAAGAAGAATAAAAAAAGAAAAAAAAAATCAGATGGACAGAGCTTTTCTGATTTCTAACCTCTTTCCCGCTGCGCCGCTGTCGAACTCGAAATATAGCAGGTCTAAAATCTAAATTGCAGAGTCGGTAATCGGTATCGCTAGCTAATACCGATTTCCAGTGATTAGCTAGGGTCTCGAAGTAGCAGGTCGAAAATCTAAATTGCAGAATCCACCGTCGGTAATCGGTATCGCTAATCGCTCAGGAATCACGATTCACTGTGCTGCGCGGCTGCGTCGCTTCTTTTCACGGATGTAAGAGGAAGGAAGAGTGGAGGACCAGAGGAGTGGGTATGGGGTATTGGGGAAAAAATGATTCACTTTCTACTTCTGAGTTCTGGTTTTGAAATGGTTGTACTAGACTGACGGAGATTGTTCTGATCTTCTGTTGTTCCATGTTTTGCTAGGTGCAGCGAGCGACACGTGGATGGTGCATCATCAACGGTCAAGATTAAGAGGGTTGGTTGAGGTTGCCAAAACCGGTTTACAACTGTGGATGACTCGAACCGGTTCACCCAAAGGTTTAGAATAAGTTTTGAAATTTGAATTTCAAAACATGTAAAAGTTGGAACTCCCTCGTTGATGTGCATCTCTGTCTCTCAACCGCATCTCTCTCTCTCAACCCTCTCGCTGCATCTCTCTTGCTCACAAGTGAAAACTACCATTGGTTGAAGCTCACGAATGAATCTCCCCCTTAGTCTCTCTGTCCGACGCTCTCATTGGGTTTGAACCAGTGTGCAGCTCTGGGAGGAGAAAACCCTAGGTAGCAAGGTTCCTCTTCACGAAGCTCGCGTGTTTGCTCTGCGAAGGTTTCGTACTACTCACGAAGCTCGCTCATTGCAAGCTTGAAAGATTCTCTCCCTTCTCACAAAGTAGGAGTGGGTTTCTCTGCGAACGAAGGTCGCGGTCTGCTCAGGTATGTTGAAGAATCGTTGTTGTTTCCTAACTTTATAGATAACATGTACCTATTCCGTTGTTCTTTCTATTAGATTTATGGTTGATGTTAGTTTTTATTTGATCATGGATTTCTATCCTTGAGTTTTACATTTTCAACTTTTTTTTTGTGGCAGAAATTTCATTCGCAGAGTTTTCAACCCTGTAAAGTGTGATGCTCCCTTAGTTTTTATTTGATCATGGATTTCTATCCTTGAGTTTTACATTTTCAACTTTTTTTTTTTTGGCAGAAATTTATTCGCAGAGTTTTCAAGAGGTAAAATGTGATGCTCCCTTAGTTTTGGTGGAATAAGTGGTTGATTTGTGCTGTTCTCGCATCACCATTTAGTATTTCCTATTTTGTTTTTAAATGACAAACATTTGTCTTCAAGGATCATCCTTAGATTGAGCTACTGGTGCTAATTTAGATGATGTATATGTTCTTAAATCTCATTTTTTACTTCTGTTATTTTCTTGTTTGTTTTGCGTTCTCGTCGAAGTAAGCTCATTTTCTTGCTTAGGGTGTATAATCCAAATTTTAAACCATCCCACTAGATCATTAACCTCTTTGAAACAAAAAATTACCTCCGTTATCATAGAGTGAAGCTCCAAAAATAAGGGGACAGAGCTTTGTATATCATCTTATGTTTACAAACAGTAAAATATACATATATCATCTTATAAAACATTTTCATTATGTATTGGTCAAACTCAGATAAACAAACTATATCTCTAAAAATATGTTTGGGTGAACCATTACAAGTTAAGTTTTTCAGTTACTTTCTTTTCTAACTAATGTAACCTTCATTCTTCTTCTTTGACTGGCTATAAGATCCATATTCTAAGAACTATGGTCTATTACATCCAATAATGTAGTAGTATCTAAGGTATCATTGTTTTTATTTGTTTTGTCTAGTATGGAGAATGCTTGTTTGAATGATGCGAGGGAACCTCAGGTTGGTATGTTATTCAATTCAGAACAGGAAGCATATGATTTTTACAACAGTTACGGACGGGCAATGGGGTTTAGTATTAGGAGACACACTGTGAATAAAAGCAAGAAAGACAGAGAGACTATTACGTCAAGGCGGTTTGTTTGTTCAAAAGCTGGGTCTCGGCAACCAGACAAGCGAGACAAGAATGTTACTAACCCCCGAGCTGAGACAAGAACAAATTGCAAAGCAGAGATGGCCATATGTTTGGGTGGGGATGGAAAATATATGTGTCGTGAATTTGTGGAGGAACATAATCATGATCTCCATACTGATTCAACAGTTCATATGATGCGTTCACAGAGGCATATGTCAGACATACATATGTATGAAATTGATTTGGCTGATGACTCGGGCATTAGACCTAGATTCACAATTGAGTTGATGGGTAGGCATGCTGGTGGGATCGAGAACTTGAGTTGTACGACCCAAGATGTTAGGAACTACCTCCGTACTAAAAGAATGAGTTCCTTATCATATGGTGAAGCAGGTAGTTTGTTGGATTACTTTGTTACTCAAACTAGGAACAATCCATCTTTCACATACTCAGTTCAGCTGGATAGTGAAGAACAAATAACTAATATATTTTGGGCTGATCCAAAGATGATCATTGATTATGCACAATTTGGAGATGTAGTCAGCTTCGACACTACATTTCGCACCAACAGACAGTGTAGGCCGCTTGGGGTGTTTGCTGGATTTAATCACCATAGAGGATGCACTGTATTCGGGGCCACACTTTTATATGATGAGACAGTAGAATCTTTCAAGTGGTTGTTTGAGGTATTTGCTGAGGCACATGGTGGAAAGAAGCCTATAACTATCTTCACGGACCAAGATGCTGCTATGACTATAGCATTAACAGACATGTGGCCTCAGACGTGGCCTGGGTTGTGTACATGGCACTTAATGCAGAATGGCATTAAGCATTTGGGTAATATGATGAAAGATGGCTCCGGGTTTCTTAAAGATATAAAGAAATGCATATACCAATATGATGAGGAAGAACAATTCGAGAGAGCATGGTCTAGATTGCTTAGTGAAAATGGTGTTATGGATAATGCATGGTTGACACGCATGTATACACTTAGAAATAAATGGGCGAAGTGCTACATGAAAAACACATTCACATTAGGTATTCGAAGTACACAACTCAGTGAGAGTTTAAATAGTGATTTGAAGGATTATTTGAAGTCAACTTTGGATGTTGTGCAATTTTTTAAGCACTTTGAGAGAGTTCTTAATCAGAAGCGTGGCAATGAATTAAAAGCTGAATTTGAATCAACAAACAAGTTGCCACGACTTGCAAATTCAATGTCAATTGTCCAGAAACAAGCTGGATCAGTTTACACTCCTACCATTTATGCGTTATTTCAAGAGGAATATAATTGGATGACTGTTTGTTGCATCAGAGACCGAACTGATAGATTTCCCTTCATTGATTTTTGAGTTGGGATTGTTGATGTAGAAGGCGAATATCAAGTATGTTGTAACCCGCTTGCTGGAATTATAGTTTGCGCGTGCAGGAAATTCGAAACAGATGGTATTCTTTGTTGCCATTGTTTGAAAGTTTTAGATATGCTCGACATAAAGCGTATTCCTGATTCCTACATTTTGAAGAGATGGACATGGGGAGCAAGAACTATGGTAGTTAATGACAATAGGGGGAAGGAAATTGAAGAGGATGTCAACCTAGACCGTACACAGCGGTATAGGCGTATTTGTCATGAATTTGTTGAAATAGCGTCAGAAGCTGCTAACACATTTGAGGGTTACGAATTGATGAAAGATGCTGCTAATGAATTAAGATTGAAGGTTGGTAATATTAGAATCAACCCAGCCGATTGCCCTGATATGCCAATATTGTCTGATTTCTCAACTGACGTGTATGATGGGATACGTTTCAAACATAAAGAGAAAAGTAAAGGTGGAAGAAGGCTAAAGAGTTGGGTCGAAAAGCAAGGCAAAAAAAAAAAGAGTGGAGGGCCAAGTAATAATCAACAACTACAAGAACATCAACCAACTCCTGCCTCATACAATATGCAACTGTTTGATAACATTTATCCCGGTTACATGTCACTTAGGGTAAATACTTTTAGTTAGTTATGTTGTTTGCTACATTTTTCATTTTCTTATATGAGTTTGGATTGCCCTAATTTCCAATGTTCCCTGCAGGAGTCTATTTCCCATATGTCATCTCAAGCATCTGCAGTTCATCAATCACAAGCATCTGCAGTTCATCAATCACTAGATGAAGATTGTATTTAGATTCATTTAATGAGGAACATTATTTATTTGCTATTAAATACATTCAGTTGATGAGGAACATTATTTATTTGCTATTAGATACATTCAGTCAATGAGGAACCAACACTTTTTTTTTTCTTTTTTATGATTGCCAATACATCGAGGATATTAAGCATATTTTTATTGATGGATTAGTCTATAATGTACTAACCATTTTTTTTTGTAGGTAAGGAGTCTTTAGCTCAAAATGGTAGAGCATCTGGGCTAATGCCCAGGTTATGGTGGTTCGAATCCACCAAGACTTTGGACAATCTAGGTTTTCTGTTATTTTTTTGGGTTGTGAATGAGTTCAGATTTGATGGAGTCTGTGCATGGTGAGAAGAGGTATTGATATGAATAATGTTTTACTGCTCAATATGTCTATATCTTTCATAGAAGATTGAAACTATCGTCAGAAAAGAAATAGAATAATAGAAGTAGCACAGCATATTGATGATTAACTAAAGAGTCTATTCTACTGAAATGTTCTGAAATCTAGTTAAACTGCTAAAACAAAGATCTAACAACCATCAAATGATTGTCAATGGTTTGTTTTATTTCTAAACATCTAAATAGAAAATTTGTAGAAGGTTGTAGCTTTAAAGCAAGGGGACTTGCTGGGTTCCCCACATGATTTGAGTGAATGAAAATTGAATGTTTGCTTTGTGCAATGTTGAGATGTGAAGGGCAGTGAGGTGAGATAGCCATCTATCCCCTATCTTCTCTCTCTTCTCTGCTCAATACCCAATTTGTCCCTGTTTGAGCCTCGTTTCTGATCATTGAGACTGATTGAGAGCTATTTTTGATCTGCTGTTCATTAACTATATCTTCTACAAGTGATCTCAAGCTGCTACTGCCAACATAGATCATTGAAAGGAGGTTTTTCCACACCTGCAGCATCCAATTTTGGGGGTTTTCTCCAAAACCCTACTGCAGGTCGATCAACCCATCTAGTGGACCATTAAGGTTGATGTTTGGAGGATCAGATCAGCATGCCAAGACCCCCCATTCGGCAGGGAATTGGCCTAATTTGAGGTCTGGTTTATGAGATCCTGAAAATCTCCCATTCTTTGACCTAATTCAAGAATTGTCACAACTTCAGATTCAGCCGTCACTGTAGGAAAATATTTTGAGGTCTGATTCCCATCATTGATCCCTCCACTCAATGGTAATACCTCCCCATTCCCTTGAGTGTTGGTGTGCTTATTGATATCAGTTTATTTTTCTGAAATTTAAGCCCTATTCTTGGCTTGCAATAGGAGTTATTCGTTGCTTCCTAATGTAGTATTTTTCTGGGCCTTGGGGTTATTTCCTAGATGTGTAGGGTACTGTTGAGGTTCAAGGGACTGTTATACTTACTGTTTTCTTGCTTCTGAGTTATATACATATACTGTTACAAGTCTGAAGTCAGTAGTTATTGTGGTGTTATCTGTGAGCCTATCCAGGTTTTGGGTAGCTTTTACCTAGCCTTACATTAAACTGTTATGAAACATGAAATTCATGGTGGGCAAGTGCCCTTCTACTGCAAGCTCATGAGAACTGTTCCACAACATGCCTGCATGCAAGTGCAAAGTGGTGCAGATAAATCATGTGTTGAAAATTTGTAAGATGAGTGGTCCTTTTCCCTTCTATGGAGAAAACAAGCCTTATGGCTCCTAGTTTAAACCATGGAGATGTATTTCTTGGTTTAGGAGTCTCTATTTTAGATACATGTGCTAGGTCTGTTGCATGTGTAATTGTCATAGTAAACAGAGACTCTGCGGTTGGGATTGTAAGCCTTTAAAACAAAGTAGAATGAAGCATTGATGTGGTTATATTTCATGTCATAACCATGAACTGAACATCAGCCTGTGAAGACCATGGTCTGTGTTTCTTGTTAATGAACAGAGTAATTACATTGACTATAGAGAATTGGATATTGGTGTTCTGTTTTAATGGAGGGCAATGGAATTATCAGTGGCAGCAGTCGCAGAACCATTTGTGTTGGTAATGTGGCCGATCAGCTAATATCCAATTTGGCAATCCTGGAGGGAGATTTCATAGAGTTGAACGACCTGATCTCTCCTCTTCCAGACATTGATTACTAGGATAAAAATAAAAGCAACCACTTTTTAAGAGATTCATGCCCTTCTACTTTTCAACATGGACCAAGTTACCACTCAGAATCCCTTCCTAAAGTGTGGTTTCAGGAAGGGAATATCATTTACAAGAAAAAAGGAAGATTACAAAGAGCCAAACAACAAGTTCATGTGGGCTTTGCAGTTCTACTTTTCTATTTGGAACAAGTTACTTTCAGAAACTCTATTCTTGAAGTGGTTTCAGGAAGGGAATATCATTTAATGAAGCAAGAAAAAATGAAGATTAGAAGAGCCCAACTGCAATTTATTGTGGGCTTTGCAGTTCTACTTTTCTACTCATACCAAGTTACTGTCAAAAACACTATTCTTGAAGTGGTTTCAGGAAGGGAATTTCATTTAATGAAGCAAGAAAAAATGAAGATTAGAAGAGCCCAACTGCAATTTATTGTGGGCTTTGCAGTTCTACTTTTCTACTCAGACCAAGTTACTGTCAAAAACACTATTCTTGAAGTGGTTTCAGGAAGGAATTTCATTTAATGAAGCAAGAGAAAATGAAGATAAGAAGAAACATGCTGCAAGTTATTGTGGGCTTTGCAATTCCACTTTTGTTTTTGGATCAAGTTACCCTGCAGAGTCTCTAATATTAAAGGGTTATAACAAGGGATTATTTGTTAATGATGCAAGAGAATTGAATTGAAACTGCAAGTTATTTTGAGCTCCGGTGTTTGGGCTGGTGAACTCCACTTTTCTAAGGTAAAGTCTTTGTACTTTTCTGCAGTATGTTGGAGAAAACTTTGAAGTTAGTATCTTCCTCCTCATCCATTAAACTTCCTCTTCTTCCCCTTCCCCAATTCTCTATAGTCTGCCCTGTGTTTGTTGGGTCTAGTTTTTGAGGTAAACTGGGATTGGAAGGACAACAATCAAAAAATTAATTTTTCTATTTAATATATTAAAAAATGAACCAAGTTGCTCTGTCTCTGAGCTGATTTTTATTTTCTTTCTTCTCCTTTTGGCATAAAAGGGGTTACTGTTACTTCCAAAAGCATTTCTGTTACATGCTGCAATCATCCATGTAACTTGTCATTATCTTCTTTAGTCAGAACTGGTCTGGCCTGGGGATTTACCTTATTTTGAATGAGCTGTTACATGTCAATGTGTCATCTTCAGAAAAGGTTTGAGTGGAGGAATTCTACTCATCCTTCTCCTTGAAGGAAGCACCATTTTTTTTTTCTATTAATACTGCACTCTTTCTATATTTTCTGTGTTTTGACCTTGAAAATTACATGGGCTCAAGTAAAGAACACTAGAACCAAAAATGAATCTCTCTCTCTACCTAATCTATTAACTGCATAAATATTATGGTTGCAATCCTTAGATTGGCTTTCTTACTGTGTTCATGTTGCAGACTGATGAAAAATCAGAAAACCCAGCTTGGGATGCAATGGGATACCATTTAGAGACTGATGAGAATTCACACACAATCCATAGGGAAAGACCTATTGAGAAAGGAATAGTAGAAACTATGTATGAAACTGATTCAACCCTTATTACATCTCTCAAAAAAAAGGGCTTCAAAGTCACAGAAGATCCTCAACAGAACCTCTACAATGTTGAATGTGATGTTGTCATTGTTGGTTCTGGTTGTGGTGGTGGAGTTGCAGCTGGAGTTGCAGCTGGAGTTCTTGCAAGTGCAGGCCAAAAGGTAATGGTCCTTGAGAAAGGCAACTAATTTGTACCTGAAGACTATTCCTCTCTGTCTGCCTCAATCAAAACTCCCAGTTCTGTGCATAAGGAATGGGCTGTGGATCACAAGCTTCCTCTATATGGGAGTTCAGACTGTCTCTCTGCCATGGATACTGTATTTAGCAGGCTTGGTGTCACAGAGAATTGTACAAAGGAAGGACTCCAGAATCAAATTCTCCGTAGGGGGTGCAAGAATCTTGGTCTGAAAGTTGAATCAGTTGCTCGGAATTCCTCGGATGAACATTACTGTGGGTCTTGCAATTACGGATGTAAAACAGGAGACAAAAAAGGGGCTCAAGCCTTCAGAAGGCAGTTGGTCTTTAATAACATTGCCAGAATACAATACTACTAATGATGTGGTAATGAACTTAGTACCATTCTTTTATAATGAGACAGATTGAGAAAATTTGTTTCCATGTCTGAAGGGTTGTTCCATTCAATGAACCTCAGATCGTTGTTTGCGCTAGTGTTCTGAAATTCATTGGAGTTGCATAGGACTGTATGAAAGTAGGATTCAAGTGGGTAGGCCACATTGGTGAAGTACATGAGTAGTTTCATTGGGAGGTTGTCCCACCCATGTACACAGTAATCCATGAAGGCTATGCATATTGAGGGAGAATTTGAAATGAAAAAAGGCTAATGCATAACAAGACTACCTGGTCCAGAAAAACATTCAGATACAATTAATTGTGAATGAGTTATCATCTTTAGAGACAATCAACAAATTCAAGGTGCTTATGGGAAGGCTTTTCATTAACGAACAAAAGTTAATAATCATCCGAAAAGGAAAAAAAAATTATGAAATCTTACATAAAGTCTTGATCTTGTATTTACTCCATACATAATAGGAAACACCACTTTAGTACTATTTACAAAGCCGTTACATAAAAGACATAGCACGAGAGAATTAACACCCAAATACATAGGAAGATGGTTAAACCATAATAATGGTTGAGCAACGACTGGTCCACTAGTACTTGTTTCCGCACTTGTGGACTATAGGAGGGTTGACGAATAGCTGAGATGGCCTGTGTGTTCCTATTAACACTTTCTGTTGAATGACATGTTCCTGTGTCTCCAGTCTCAGTATAATTCCTCGATACTGGGTCCAACCATATAAAACATCCCGGATGTTTTCCGCCTACCGGACATCTGTAAAATCTTCGTCCAGGATTCCGCGCCGTTTGAGAAGTTCGGATGACCATCACCTCTCCACAGCTACACATCCATTGTTGTGCATCCATTTCTCTGTAAAATGCAATATCCATAAGAAAATAATCGAAATGAATAGATTTCAAAGTTTCCATCATTTAATTTCATCCTCTAGCTTGATATTGCTATGATAAAAATAAGAAAGGTTCCATCCCGAGTTTGTATATTTGTACTATATTTGTCTGGGCAAATGATAAGCAGTGTATGGCTTCATTCTTTTAGATATTTTGTTTTTTTTTGTCCCTTCCTGTTTTTAGACAATACAATACAGACCTAACAGATGGTCTATCAAATAAGTTCAAACCTATTCAAGATCCCAAAACATAACACAACATTGTTGTCTGGTGCTGTACTTTGATTCTTGCTTTCAGGGGGAAAAAACAAAACTTTGGAAATTTGGTTTGTCATCAAATTTTCCATTCAATCAGACAAACTTGGGTGTATTTTATGGGGCTTACATTCAGAGTCAAATTTCTGTTCCTGAAATTCAATTTCATGCTGAGGCTAAGTATATCTATCAAAATCTGAAAGAATTTCTCTAAACCATTGAGTTTGGACTGTTCAAGTCTATATAACCTGTCTGATTGATCTCAGCTAAACTTAAAAGGAGAGAAGAACTGAAAAATCCACTCCTGTAAGAAATGACCCAGGAAATATGCTGACAGTGGCCTGCGGTAGCAAAAATATACTAACAGCAGCATATCTGCAACTCAACTCTGTTCCATTCTTTGATTAAAAAGCTGTTACATGTCACAACATGGGATATATACAGACTTGATTCCCATGCTCATCATAACAGAGGTAAGAAGACAAGAAATAGAAACTAACCTGATGTTGCTTACCTCCTCTGGATAGGATCCCAATTCCCAAAGTAGGGATTGTCACTGAACTAACAACTGGACTGTAATATCCCGCTTCTTAAACCCGGTCTGATTTCGAGGTTGAACCGGTTTAACTATGCAGGAACCGAGCCTGAGGATATTAGAGCGGGTTCCTTATGGGCTATGATGGCACGGGTGACCTTAAACACCGGCTGGCCCGACAAGTTTGAGCCAGTGCCAGAAGAGACGGGAGTGCCCAAACCGTGTACGTGCACCTACCATAAGGCTATGTACGGATAAAACAGGTATTATATCTGTATTTTATGATATATACGTATGCTA
>NC_056562.1:12714033-12736345 GCF_013358625.1 Macadamia integrifolia | reverse complement strand
TCAAACCCAGAAAAAAGTTCGGCGCGATAGTGACTCAAACCTAGCAAAAAATCCCCTTCGCAAGATAGAGAGACAACTAATCCCTTTCGCCTACAGGAAAAACCCCTTCGTGAGCTTCGACCTTGACCGGGAGCAGCAGAAGAAACCACAACTAATCCCTTTCGCCTACAGGAAAAACCCCTTCGTGAGCCTCGACCTTGACCGGGAGCAGCAGAAGAAACCACCGCTAGGGTTTCTCCTCTGTGAGCAGCGAGAGATGTGAGGGACATAGAGACGGATGAGAGAGAGCGCGTCGTGCGAGAGAGGGCAACCTGCAGGAGATTTCCATTCGTGAGCTTCGAGTGAAGTGAGGGACAGAGAGACGGTTTCTCAGAGAGAAAGCAACCAACGGGGAATGAAATTCAAAAATGGGTTTTAGGGATTTGAAATTCAAACCTGCAAATGAGTTGTTTGGTAAAGGACCAGTTCAAAAATGGTGGTTCGAATCATCCATTTAAACCGGATTTAATAACCCCCTCAAACCAATCTAATCTTGACCGTTGGTGATGCATCATCCACGTGTCGCGCTCTGCACCTAGCAAAACATGGAAAAACAGAAGATTGGAAAAACAGAGGATTTTTATCCAGCATAAATAGCCTTCAGTAAGTCACTAATTTTTTCCTTAACCAAAAAAAAAATTCTTGTTTCTGCCTTCTGAGATCTCTTACCATTGTACGTGGTCATGTTGATGGGTCCATCTGTAAAGGTTTGAACTTTCTTTACAGATTCAATTCAAAAGTCAATAATAAATGTCATGCGGCAAGTCAGGTGAGATCCATATTTTGTAGTAGAAAGTTAGATTCATAGTATTCTAATTCATATGCCAAGTTTCAGTTCTATTATGGAGTAATTTTCACGTGGTAAAATATATATAATCATAAGAAATTACATAATAGTTGTCAAATTACCATATGCATGCATAGACATATAAAGAATACAAACTAATTCATTAGAAATTGATTAAATTAAAACGTTAAATTTTGACATATAGCTAAACTACATCACGCTCTTTCCATCCAACAGTTGTATGGAGAAATATTATTATCAAAAAAAGTAAGAGAAATATTATAAAATTGCTTGATAGGCTGTAATATTGTAGGTGATACACATTCAAAGGTTTGTACATAATTATGTATGTACATAGAGAAAAGTTAACAGGTGAATAGATCGTGATCTAGTTAGCCATATGAAAGCTTAAGGGTACATACATGTGTGCATGTATTTATTTTTATACATAGGCTTAAGTGAATTAGGTTTTATCTCGCATGGGATTTGGGATTTGGGATTTGGGATTTTTCATTGAATATCCATTTTACATTAACGATTCGCAAGAAACATTGCCAGAATACTTTTTTTTTGCTAACGACGGGTATCCAAAGTCCGCGGGCTCATACTGACCCCGCAACCGTATGGACCGGGTCATATTGGGGTTGAATGAGAACCATTTAACTTTCATTGAAAGCAGTGAAGAGCACTAAACGCCCCTGTGTGAGTGTCCCAAGGTGTGCCTAATGGGAGTCGAAGTTACAACGTCCGAGTTTACGACTCGTACCAAGTTCGTTACTCACCAACTACGCTACTCCCTTGGGTTAAATATTACAATAATACTTGACAAGCATCATTTTTTACCAAAGAAAATATCTCTTGATTAGCAAAATTTTTTCATAATTGTAAATGACTAATTTAATTTTCCATTTTATCTTTTATCAAAAAAAAGTTGTCAATTGTATTTTCATACATCATCCCAATCGTATAGACTACCATTTAATGAATCAATCTTATTTCTTCATATTTTTAATGGAAGAATGACGGATTTTCTTCTTTGATTTTGTTGAATCTTAGTCATCAAGTAAGCCAAGGGTCGAGGTGATAACTCTAGAAGTAATGTTGAAGTGACAGGAAGATGTGGATTAGTTATTTGTCCAATTTTGAAGCAGACTTAAACACCGTCATATGTTCATTTACACCATCTTAACAAAAATTCCCGATTGTGTCACATATTGATGTATGACAATTGCCTCAAATAATTTGAGTATCTAAACAACACCACATGTGTTACATGCATTGAAGAGATTAAGATGAAGTGAATTTAAGTGGTGGAGATAACAGAGAGAAAATAGAGAAACTAATTGATTTTGGTTAATTAGGAAGAAGCCGACCTCTATCTCATAAGAGAGAAAAGATATGAATCTCTAAAAAGAGATTATAGGGATAAAATTTGACTAATTAGGAGGGACCCGGGCTTCATTCCTCAGAAGAGAAATAATTGGGATATTTTAACTTGTCCCTATTTTATTCCAAAAATACTAATAAATAGGTTTAATAGCCATTACTTATCTTCTCCCTCCACTTCTCCAATATAAATATAGTTACAACTAGCCTTACTACTTACACAATTACACCCATAATTACACATTACTTCATGACTCTAGCAGTTATAATAAAAACAATCACTTAATAATCTAAAACAATTACTTAATAATCTACTAAAATAACTACTACTCACTAATCCCTAATTATCAGCCTCACATGATCTTTTCCATTGCTTTCCCACGTGTTGTTAGTTTATGCAATGGAAAAGCTGCATCCTCAAAAGAAGCATAAACTACCAACATGTGGGACTAATATGACTAACACTCCTTTTCACGTGTAGGTGGGTTGAAGCCACCTTATATGTGAACATAACTAAGGAGGACAAAATCGGACAGAACCGGAAGAACACCCTGTGATGCTATGTGAAGTTTCATTTCAAAAGACCAATCAAATAAAAGGAGGTGTTCATAGGTATATGAGGAAATGGATTATCCCGCTCAGAATCGACGTAGGACTTAAAATAAAATAAAATAAAATAAAATTCTTTCAGACATGCAGAGTTGAGGTGGCAGTAAACAATAACAAGGGCATGTGATCCTTGAGAAAGAAAATACTTATCACCTCTTTTGTGACAAGACTCCCTGCTAATGGCCTTGCCGAAGATGGGGATTTTTTCTTTGTCTTAGTTGGATATATTTTGTTTTTATTATTTTTTAAATAAAGTTATGAATTTCTAGCAAAAAAAAAAGAGAGAAAATACTTATGAAATTGAAAAACCACTTCTGGATTTCTACATGGCAAAGTACCTTCGAGCTTTGATGCTACTGTCTACCTTCTACTTAGTTTTCTCCATTACAATTAATAGAAATAAGAGTACGGTAGTCTTCCCATGAGGATAATTAAGTCCACAAGTATCCAAGAAGCCGACCTTGACTAATAACATATACCCCTTACAAAAAAAACAAAAAAAGACTAATAACATATATCAAATTTCACATCTGAGTCGGATGAGGGAGGGTCACAATTGACCGTACAACTGCTACTGCTAAAGCTGCAGTGAAGTTAGGATCTCTGGCTAAGGAAGCCACATATTCTTCAATTCTGTTGTTGTCCATGGAATCATGGCTAGGACTTCTGCTGTCTTCATGAACCGTAGGAAGCGCCAAACCAAGGGTTGTATTTGGTTTAGAAAGATTAATATTAGGTAAGAAACCGTGGGAATTGGTAGTTGAGGCCATGATTGTGCAATTTGGTGAATTTGTAAAACCACTTGGTGCTTCAATAACCGCATGGTTATGTTCTCCTTCATATGTTGCAACCAGTAAGGAATTTTCCTCTACACATCTCTGTACCTAATCACAGAAGGAAAGAAGAAATAAGCTAATCTGATTTCTTCATGTGTTGGGTTCAATTGCAGAAGTAAGGAAAATAAGAATCAAGGAGGTGTTACGGATTCCAGAGTGTAGCTTTCCCACTCGGTACTTGGGAGTTCAAATTTTTAAAGGAAGGGTGAAAAAAGAAGCAGTTCTGCCTTTAATCGACAAGTTCAAGGCTAGACTATCTGGTTGGAAGGGTCGATTACTGTCATTGGTAGGAAGAGTAGAACTGGTTAAATCAGTGATGAGCAGTATCCCATTACACAATTTTTCAATCTACCTTTGGCCATCGTCTGTTATTGCACTGATGGAAAGATGGATCAGGAATTTCATTTGGTGTGGTGAAGCAACTTCTTCCAAGGCAATTACAGTTAAGTGGAGTAGTACTTTAAACCCAAGCAAGAAGGTGGGTTGGGCATTCGTCGTCTCATGGAGGATTTGGCTCTTCTTGCAAAATTAGGTTGGTTTGTTAGGACAGACCAATTGATGTTTGCAAGTTTTTTGCGAGGGCGGTTTGTTGCGGCTGATGGCTCCCTAAAAGGTTCAACCAAATCCTCTTCTATTCTCCCTGGGTTAAAAAAATCTAGAATTTCATAGGAGATTCAGAAAGATGGATCGTTGGAGATGGTACATCCATTAATTTCTAGTACGATCGGTGGTTAGGAAAGGACAGAGTTGATTTGCTACCAAATGATGTTCAGCTCCCTCGTACACTTGCTGCTTCTGTATCAGATTTTTTTGAAGGAGGGAGGTGGTGTATGCCTCCAGTTCTCTCTTCTCAAATGCAAGCTATTTCTGCTCAGATTGTGGCTACCAAGCTTCCGTCCATGGAAGTTCAAGATACACGGGTATGGTCTCTTTCTGAGTCTGGTATTTTTTCATTTTATTCAGCTTGGGAGGTTTTGAGGGATAAGAATAATACTCTTGGTTGGCCTCGTCTAGTCTGGATGAAGGGTCTGCATCCTAGATTTTCCATTTTTAGATGGAGGTTTGCTCATGCTCGTTTGCCTACGGATGATCTGGTTAAAAAACATTGCGTTCCAATGGTTTCGAGATGTGAGCTATGTAAAAAGGAGAATGAATCATATACTTATATTTTCTTGGAGTGTTCTTTTAGCTCTAAGGTGTGGACAGAGCTGATGTGTTTTTTTGAAGTTCCCTGGTGTGGTTTTCCATCCATCGAGGAATTATTCTCATGGTGGAAACGGAAAGGAAAAATCGTTAGTTTGAGCAAGCTTTGGATGGCTATGATTATTCTTGTTCCATACCATATATGGTCTGAAAGGAACAAACGGAAATATGAATGTTTGGAGAGGAATCATTCTTTTGTGGTCAAGGTGGTGTTGAGAGATTTAATTGATTTTTCCAAGTTAGTTCCAATCAATATCAAGTAGGTATCGGAGCTTGTATTTTCTAGACGGTTAAAGGTACTAATATCTCCATCAGCAGCAAGGAAGATTGTTGAAGCAACTTGGCAATGCCCTCCCTTGGGATATTGGAAGCTCAATATTGATGGGTGCTCTCTAGGAAATCCTAGTTGCTCTGGGGCTAGAGGGATTTTGGTGATGACAATGGAGTTCTCTATAGGTTGTTCGCAAATTATGAAGGGATTTTCTCAAACTTTGTTGCTGAATTCATTGCTTTTTTTTGCTGGTATCAATCATGCAAGATCAATGAATATCCGAAAGCTCTGGATTGAATGTGATTCGATGGCTGTCGTAATGTGCATCAAGAACAAAAAAATTCCATGGGTGTTTCAGTGGGAGTGGTGGTAGATTAAGAGCTACCTAGATTTTGTTTATGGTATATATCCCACTACTTCTGTGAGATCAATTGTGTAGCGGACAAACACACAAAGTATGCTGCCTCAACTAGATTTTCTTCTACTTGGGATGTTATTCCATCTTTTCTTGTATCTGATATTAATTCGGATGCTCAATTGAGACCCAAATTTAGGTTCTCATAACCATTTGATTGTATTTCCTTTGGTTGGATTGCTTTTTCTGCTAATGGCCATGCCGATGGTGGAAAAGTAGCTCAATAGTTTGTTTTTTCTTTCTCTCATTCTTTGATCTTCAATTTTTTATTAATAAAATTCATTGCTGATTCTTAGCAAAAAAAATATGCTTGAATGTCGTAAAAGCTTATTTGTACCAACCTTCCAAACAAAAGGAGACATGGGTTAGTTCAAACTCAATAAACGATCTCCCATACCTTTCTCTTGACGGGGCAACCAGCTGAAAACATGGAACACCTGAAATAAGCTCTAGGTGAAGAGTTATTTTTAGTAATCTTCTGTCCATATTTCCTCCACTGGTATCCATCTTTCACTACCTGAAACCACCAAGGATCCATATTGAATCCGAAAATAAGATGGAGAGATTAAAAAAAATAAAAAAATAAAATTATATACATATAAAACCTCACTAGTTGAGTGGCCCAACACCCAGACACAGAGGATGGTGAAATGATGCCCCTACCCCTATGAAACCCAAGAAACTCACCCCTATTGATGCCCATATGCACCCTCTCATTGGTCTTTGGGCAAGCGTAGGGTTGGCACAACCAAAGAGCATTCTTTTCCCCATATATATATATATATATATGAAAAAAAAATTGTTTGGGAGAATGGCCAATGCCAATGCTCCTTATGTCTCTCTCTCTCCTCAATCTGTGAAAGACATCCATACCTCTTGGTTGTCAGAGGAGAGAGATAACATAGGGAGCATTGGCATAGGCCGCACTCCCGTATAGAGAACCACTTCACATATATATGGGGCAAGGTTCTCCCCAACGCGTTTGTGCAGCTCTAGGTGTTAGAAGGGGTATTACGGGAGCATGTGAAATTGGGGGTATTGAGTACCCTTTCACAAGGGTGCTATATTGTTTTTTTGTGGGTATACAATGCCCATGTGCAGTTTGAGTTTTAAGTAGGTATATTTGAAAACTTTAACATATATATATATATATATATATATGGGGAAAGAGATTGCTACTTGGTTGTGTAGCCCCTGCACCAAGGTGAGGGCCATTGAGAATCGTAGATCTTATGAGATGGACATGATGGTCGGTCCATGAATTTCCCTTTTTTTTGTCGCATTTTGCTCTAAGGATTGAAGGGGGATAGTGCATCAAGTTTTTTTCAAGGGCCAACTTGATCCTCTTTCCCAGGATCCGAGATGAGAGAATCCTAGGAGAGCACCCGACTCCAATTACCGTCCATATTAGATCGGATCAACTACCCATCTTACCTCCTTTAAGTTCTTGATCGCTTGAATTAGGCGGGGCCCTACCTTGGAACAATGAATTAAATAGGTGATCGATTTGTTTTTACATCCCTTCTAATATGGCAGACTCGACTCCCTCCCGTATGTTTAGTTTAGGAGTGGGATATGCCCAAGAACGACCAGTTTTATGGTGGTACAGAAGGCATGGTCTCCGCATAGATGCATCAACTTGGATGGAGTTTAGTGATTTTACAGGGGTGGGATGATAATTCGCACCCTCTAGTGTTTGGGCGCAAGGTCCACATGACTAGGCAGTATTCTTTTTCAAACACACATACATACATACATACATATGTATGCATATATATCTCTGAGAGTGCAACCTTCGCTAGCGCTCCCTGCGTCTATCTCTCTCCTCCCTTAAATTATGAGGAGCAGGAATATATTTTCACACAGGCTAGAGGAAAGAAATAAATACATGAGAGTGTCGGCATAAGCCATTCTCCCGGACACCCATGCATCTACTTCTCTCTCCCCCACATGAAAGACACCTATACCCTCGTTTTGTGGAGGAGAGAGATAGGAACAATACCACGGCCTATGGTAGTGCTCCCAGATTGATAGAGAATCAAGTCCACATCCTCTGTCGGGAGCGGTGAGGTGTGGTAAGCATCGGACGACTGAGAGCATCTGGACACGCATTCCAAGGGACTCCCACCCATCCGATGCTCACTGTACCAGTACAGCGGCTGCAAACGATTTTCACACCAGAGAATCACTACCCGTATATTGAAGTCTGGGAAGATGACTTACGAGACTGCAGTCCCCAGGGTCGGTTCTTATGAGGATCCGAGACATCTTGGTTTTTGCAACTTCATTCCAAGCTCTCTTGTTGGAATCTTCACTTGAGCCACTCTGGGCAGTAGCCGCAACAATTGTTTCTTGTGTCACCTTCCCCTGCAGGTAGGCTTGAAGGAACCTGCAGTTATTGGTCATCACTTCAAGAAAAGAGCTGAGCCTCTCATTCTCTTTGTATAGACGCTCCATATCTGCTTCCAGAGCTTGCACCTGAAGAAAGTAACAAAACTATAAGTAGAGGAAATAAACTCATGATTGATGATTACAATATCCCATATTTCTTTTAACCTTCTCTGCAAGAGACGAATCTTGTTCACCATCCATGATATTGAGCTGAACAGTGAGGGAAAAGCAAAAGAAAAGGACAGAGCCCTATTTTAAGATTATGAGAATTCGTCGCAAGAAATATTACTCAATGGCCGTTCGGTTCACGCTAATTATATCATTTCACCAACTCAAGGCGGCCAATTAGTCCTCTCTCTCTCTCGACCCCGGAAGTAAAGGGTGGAGGGGAACAAGACTCTACTCTTGAGTCTTGAGAAGGTCCAAGAGAAAAATAATTTCAGGTAGAATCTTGAAGTCTGGTAAACAGGTTCATCGCTTTTAAGACGCATAGAATTTTGCTGACTTCAGTATAATTACCTCAGCAAATCAACGTAAGCAAATTTTCCTTCCAACCCTTTTCCTACAGGAGAGGGTGGACACCGTAACCACGTGTTGTACGCTGTGGAGATAAACAGACTTGTTAGAAAACATCTTCTGCAGTTGAAAATGATTGAATGATAATTGATAAAAAATAATATGAATACATACGAAACAAGTGGCTGCCGATTGACTATGGAGTATGAAAGAAATGGAGGTATCAACCATCACATTGGAATCCAACCAACACAAAATTACTCATCCATAGATAATAGTTGAATATAAGTGATTGTCTATGTACCTTTTTCTTTGGGAAGAAAAGAGGGGGGGGGGTGGTGAACAAGACGCGTATTATTATCAAAAAAAAAAAAAAAGAGACGTGTCTCGTATAATAATTCAAATCAAAAGTTAAATTCAGATTACACGCAATCACACATAATTCATGTAATAAAAAACAATATAAATGCATACGAGACAAGCGGTTGCTGATTGACTATGGAGTATGAAAGAAATGGACGTATCAATCATCACATTGGAATCCAACCAACACATCATTACTCATCCATAGATAATAATTGAATATAAGTGATTGTCCGTGTGAATTCAATTACCTTTTTCTTTGGGAAGGGGGAGGGGGGTGGCGGTAGTTGGGAGTTATTGGGTTCAAATCAATATCAATTAGTTCTCCCATGGGAGTATAGCTGGATTATAGTGAAGTGGCGTTTAGTTATTGTTGGCACGAAAATCTTCCTTGTGCTATGGTCATTTAATAATATATGCATGGTCGGGCATGTCAAAATCCTTCCTGATCAGATTCAAAATTAAATTTGACCTCGATCAAACGATTTAGGTTCTATTCTTGCCCCGATAGCTCTAAGGACTTTTGTTAATCAAAACCTCCGAAGGATTAGAGAATAAATTGTATTATATCCCTCAAAAGAGTTTTTGAAATACAGATCACTAAAGCTTAATGCACAAACTCTGTGGGTCAGAAATTCAAAGAAGTGAATATAAGAGTTCTACTCCATCTCTAATTCTAAATACAAAAATGAAAAGCATAAAAACGAAATAAAGAGTTGCATCGTTGTTAGGTTTGTTTGATTTTTTGATTGTGTCTCTTAGGCAACTTTTTCTCCTTATACACCGTGAATCCTTTAACTGTTCCATCACCCACATTGTTTGCCGACCTCGCTCATGAAGTGATCCTTCCAATGCGCAGTCGCCATTGTCCAATTAACTTCACCTTATGCAAGCATGCTTTAACCATTCTAGCGAATTGGTATTGTATTACATGTAGGCAATAAACTGATACGGTCTGCCCACGTTTACTTTCATATACTCAAAATTGCCCCTACCACGTCATTAGGGCTTATTTTGAATTTTTGGCGCCAACAATTGCCCCTTAGAATCCACCTTATAATGCCATCTTTTGGCCAAAAGTATGTGTGGATTATGTTAATCCTTATCTTCTAACCGCCTCTTAATGACTAGTTTAAGGTTTGAGGTCAAGGCGTTACTAGATTGCATTCCCCTCAGTCTCTTTGAATGATCCACGTTTCTAGGCCTTTTCTCAGGATTTTGTCTCCAACAGTCTTTCTTAATATCCAGCTTCAAAGGTTTAGAGATTAGACCATCGTCTGTTTGCTCCCTCTGTGGCCCTCTTCAACTGTACCACGTACTTAGGTGTTTTTTCCAAAGATTAGCCTCCTTTGAATTAAGTTCTTTGGCGGTTTGATCTCTTTCCTTTTCTTTCAAAAACTTTTAAACTTTGAATGATAATTACCTTTCCGTATGTGCGTCAATCAACAGCTTTTCTTGTTTATGTTATGCTGCCATGTGCTCCTTGGCCGGCGTATTTTTAATAAGATTTTTCCAGATTAATCTCCTTTTTAAGGGTGAATAATGTCTCCAAACAACATTCATCTTCTTTATCTTTCGACTATTCTTCTGTCACACCCTGTTCACACAGAACCAGACCACTGATCGAGTTAACTCCGGTTAACCCAAACCTGCCAGGATCATCTAATACAGTACCCCACCATAGCATACCCACATCCAAGATAAGTGTTTAAAAGTTCAGCGGAAGAGTTAAATTACCTGTAAATATCCCCAATATACTTGATACCTAAATTGTAGTATATAGCTAAATACATGTGGGCCCGCAGGCATGATATTTACACAAAAGAATAACAATTTACGTATCAAATACACAAAAGGGGAGGTCATCAAAGGAATCAAAAAGTAAAATCCTGTACGGTGTCATTACTGCGGTCTCGTAGCACAGCCCTCGTACATGCAATCAATACCGTGCTTATACTCCTCGGGGACCCACCAATCCTCAACGAAAAACTTGACAATGGGGCCAGACTCCTGATCTCCAGGCGGGTGACCTGCAAAATCATCTAAAAGAGGTGCGCACGTGGGATGAGCTCACTAGCTCAGTAAGTGAAAAGAAAGATCACACAACAATCACATCCATATGCACTATATGTTATGCAATTCACTTTAAATCTTATCCACCTAAACAACATTACTAAGTCTTTGGTTATGTGATACTTACAACCATAGTGCACGTATAGCCTGGGTACGAGCAACGAACTCCATCCCACGATACGCCCATAGGGTTGTCAGAGAAGGCCCACCGTGAGTACTCAGAAAAGTAAAGCATGCCGACTACCGGCTCTCAATATAAAAGTAAATGACAAAAAAGTAAAGGTGCTAACCCCAGCAATTTAAAAGCAATACGATTGACCCTCTTGAATATACCACTGAGGTTGCCGACTATCCTAATGACCAGCCGGGCGTATGTCTAACAATCTCAGTGACCCGAAAACCACGACCATTGCTTCCCCCCAAGTGATAACCCAACACCTCAACCCCTGTTGGGAAGGCTCATAGAATGGGGAATGATAATCCTAATCCGTATGCTCCTATATAACAAAGTATGATTACATAGCGCCACCGCGTCTCATACCACGAGCCACTAATGCACTCTTTTTCAAGCCGACTACGGCATATAGTCTAATAATGCATTATGCACAGTAATCCATCCGTTCGTCACATAAGCACATCAATCATTTAGCATTGATAATGTAAAGCACAACACACATATCATAAATCATTTGTTTAGAATGCACAAGCAATGCGGGCGAACGGCATACGAGGATAACTAATCTACACATAATTTGTATGATGACATGGCTAGTCTAGATACAATTTAATGATACAAAAACAAGCTAAAAATAAATTCAAATGTCCTCTCCCCATTTACTTGTTGGGTACAAAAACTCACGTTCGGTACGGGTGAGATCTGACGTGAAAAACGTAAATTCTAGTGGAATCTATCATAAGCGAATGGGGTTAGCATTTTACCACCTTGGGGTCAAAACTAACAATGTTTGATATTTAAATCATGTTTAAAATCATAAAAGAGGGTTGCCCGTCTGTTTTGGGCCCATTCGGGCTCAAAAATCCGACTGGGGGGCCAACAAGTGGGCCAGACAAACCACCTGTCTTCGCCCATCGGTTTTCACAGGCGGGCCGGATAGCCTGCTGGTCTTCGCCCACCGGTGGAAACTGAGGTGCTGCCCCCTCAGGCAGGCGTCTTCGCCCACCTGTGGGGGCAGAAATTTGCTTTCTTCTTTGAAACGTTCCTCAACCTTGGAAAAACCAAATGGGACACTTCCAAACACATTTTCCACACATCTAAGGTCTTGTAAGATGATTCTAACCTAGATTTAAGTTAGATTTAAGGATTGAAAAGCAATCTTACCTTTTTTGCTCAAGAACTCTTTCAAAACCCCCAAATCACTTCTTTACTCAAGAAATCACCAATGCTTCTCAAATCTTATAAACACTTCTTTAAACCTTCAAAATCAACACATAGACCATCTATTAAACCTTAGATTCATCATCATAAGTGGGATTAACAAGATCCCAAGGAACTCTACCCAAATCAAGGGCTTCACTTGGGGTTTGGTGAAAGTTTAAGAAGTATAGCTTTCGCTCACCTCAAATCGTAGGTCTTATGTTGAGGATCACTTTTCCGGTGCCGGAATGAGAAGATCAAACCTCAGCGTCGCTTAAAATCATTTCTTCCTCCTTTTTCTTTCCCTTTCTTCTTCTTTGTTCTCTTTTTTTCCTTTCTTTTCTCTCTCCTCTTTACTCTTCTCACCAACTCTTTAATGCATTAAATGAGAAAAAGGAAAAACACAATAAGTACTATTTATACTTAGAGAATATCTAGTAACCACATGGGTGGGTCACACAGGTGGGCGGGTTCGCCCACCTGTTGGTCGAAACTTAGCCAAACAATTAAGATTTCGATGGAATTCGACTCTCGGTATGTATCTCACTCTCGGTATGAGATATATAATACGTATACACTTTAGGATACGACTATATACCAGCATTACCCGTACATGACCTTATGATACGTGCATGTACACGGCTTGGGTACACCTGTCTCCTCTGGCACTGACTCGGACTTGTCTGGCCAACCTGTGTTCAAAGTCACCCTCGCTATCATGGTCCATAGGGAACCCGCCTTAACCCTCTCCGGTTCAGGTCCTGCATGGTTAAACCGGGTCAACCGTGTAAGTAAACCAGGTTTTAAAAATAGTGTATCACGTCTTCCATTGCTACCTTCTCTGGTGTATCTATAGACAACATGAGTTCCTCCACTCCTCCACCCGACGAACCAAGTCTGGAAAAACAACTATCATAGATTAGGGCATCCCTTCATGCTTTACCAGTTCAAACTGAGGTAGTGACTGTCTTTGGCTTTTATTACTCTCTTGGACCCAACCTTATTTCTCCATCTCTCAAGGTCAAAGACTTCCCTCGTCATTGGAAAGAAACATTCCCTTTTTGCAAGACCTAACCTATCAAGACTGGGGTTAAACCCAAAGCCTAGTATCGCTTTTGGCCTCGTCAGATTTGGTCTGATGACCGCAACCAAATCTGATGAGTGGCACTCATTAGGAATCTTTCATGCCATTCAACTGACCAAATGTTTTGTCCCTCCCGACCGCCCTCTTCTTCAAGCAACCATGTGCTTCTGGTCGTGCTCCACCAATGCCTTTCACTTTCCTTGTGGTATGCTCAGCCCTACTCTTTTGGATGTAGGAGCTCTATTGGGTCTTAGTCCTCTAGGTGAACCGTTTAACGGAGCCACCGAAGGATCTCTTCTGGACCATGGTCTGGAGTTTGCCAGACATTGTTCCTACCCTTACTATATAACCACTTATAGGAAACTAGTTGTTCCCATCTCTCAGCAAAAGTACCTAGCATTTTTTCTCACATGGCTGTGTCGTTCCATGACCTGCTCAAGAGCAGGAAAGATTTCCAAAACCTTTCTAAAATTGGCCAATGGTCGTCCTGTAGATTTGGCCTCTTTTGTTCTCTCCCATTTGTACCAAGGATGTAATGTATTGCTTAAGGAGGACTTTACCAATGGAGGCAGCCCCTTTTGGATGCTTCAGATGTGGCTTAGGGCCTACTTCCCTGAAATCTACCCACGTCAAGTCCAAAACTTTGCTCCCGTCATGGGTTACTTTTTCAGGTACATGCCAGTACCACCTCCTTCTCGTGGTTATTACTTTAACTTCTTCTCTAATCTTCCCCTCACTCATCCCCATGATACCTTTACACCTTTTCATTCCCTTGAGAATTTTCCTGAGTGGTTGGTTGCTGCTGTTTGTGATCCTTTAGCGACGGCTGATTTGTGGTCTCATTACTTGACATGTCGCAACCGGCATTTTGGAATCACCTCGAGCGTATTAAGAATAATAGGTGTGGGGCAGAGTGTTATAATCCTCACTTTGTTGCTCATCAATTTGGATTAGTTCAAGCAGTCCCCTATCCTTGCTATTATTCGTTATCCTACCAAAAGCTTGATCGTGTTAAGCTCTTTAACAAGGAAGCGATTCAAAGAATTACGGAGACCAAGGCTCTTATCCTTTCTGAATTCATCCCTTTTCATTTTCAATATGCTACTTCTGTGACTGACCACTTTCGGTCTTGGTGGAATAGTACTATGATAGGGCATTAGATGCGGCTCTTTCTGATCGTGTATCCACCCATTTTGTTCCAAGCAACGGCTCTAATACAATCTCTCTTTCTGATGTACAGATTCAGGGTAGCTGGAAATGTCATCCCCATTCAGCCAAAGGTATTTTCTTTTCTTTCAGAAGTACTTATGGTAGAGTTTGGAGAACTTTACACTCTGTATGGCCCGTGTCATTCTTAATTATAAAGGGAAAGTCATGGGAAACAGTCAAGGATCTTGGGTTACACCATAAGTCAATGGCTTGACATAGTGAACGATCGGGCTCATGTGATTATGATGAATGTATCTTTCTTCATTCAACGGCCTTCAACCATAAGTGGTTTATCGTAGAAAGCCCGGAAGGGCCAGCATATATGCAACTGAGCCAACCCGTTTTAGGATCTCGAATGGGCTAACATATCTTGGACTCAACTTGCCCTTCCTGTGGAACCTGTGTAAGCCCTTGGTAGGAGAGAATTTTAGAAATACCTTCTCCCCCTCTTGGAATTCAACATCTTACCTACGGTTGTTCGCATAGCTCTTTTAACGGGATTGGACCACCTTGATTTTCTTGCGGATGACATCAACTTTATCATAAGTCATCTGTATCATTTTTTACCTAAGCATTTGCCATTCTCCTACATCATCCCAATATAAGGGAGTTCTACACCTTCTGCCATACAATGCCTCATATGGAGCCCTTCCAATCGTGGCTTGATTACTATTATTATAAGCAAACTCCATAAGAGGTATGTTTTCTTCCCAACTGCCACTCATTTCCATTGCATAGGCTCTGAGCATATCTTCTAGTATTTGTCTGGTCCGTTCATATTGCCTATCAGTCTGTGGATGGAAAGCAGTGCTTAGGTTCACCTGTGTCCCTCTGGCATGTTGGAGGCTCTTCCAGAATTTAGATGTGAACCTTAGGCCTCGATCTGACACAATACTTACTGGTACTCCATATAAGCGAACTACATTCTCCATGTGAAGTTGTGCTAGCTTGTCTATGGAGTAGGTAGTCTTTATTGGAATGAAATATAAAGTCTTAGTAAGCCTGTCAACTATCACCCAAATTGCATTCATTCCCTTGGGTGAACGGGGTAGCCCAGTGATAAAATCCATAATAATCATGTCCTATTTCCACTCCAGTATTGGGAGTGGCTGAAGGGTGCCATATGGCGAGACACTATGCCACATATAGAGCTACTGTAATCTTCATCCCTGACCATCAATAACTTTTCTTATGATCCTTGTACATCTTGGTGCTTCTAGGGTGAAGCGTATACTCAGAACTATGTGCTTCCTTAATTATCTTGTCTTGTATTCCCATATCATTGGGTACACACAACCTACCCCTAAATATTAGTGCTCCGTCACTGGCTATTGTGAACTCAGGATCGTCTATCCTCTACTCTTGGATTTTAACTCTGATTTTCTGCAACTTAGGATCCATAGGTTGTGTCATGATTATTTCATACCTGATGGATGGTTGTACTTGTAGGGCCACCAGAGATATGGTTAATTGCTTGATATTTTCTAGCTGCTGACCAAGCTCTAAGGTCTATCCTTCATTCAAAAGGATTTCATCCATTAACATGGCTTATTGCTTAAGTTGTGGGTTGGTGGCCAAATAAGCAAGTGATACGGTCTGAGATGATCAATGCATCTGCCACCATATTGGCCTTGCCTGGATGATACTGTCTATCACAGCCATAATCTTTCATGAGTTCTAGCCATCTCCTCTGTCTCATATTCAGATCTCTCTGGGTGAAGAAGTACTTGAGACTTTTATGATCACTGAATATCTCGCACTTTTTCCTATACAAGTAATGGTGCCAAATATTTAAGGCAAAGATAACTGCCGCAACTCTAAATCATAAGTGGGATAGTTCTTCTCACACTCCTTCAACTATCTAGATGTATATGCCACTACCTTGCTGTGTTGCATAAGAATGCAACCTAACCCAATTCTAAAAGCATTGGTATAAATTGTCATGCCATCGATGCCTTCTGAAAATTATTAACACTGGGGCTGACACCAATCGTTTCTTTGGCTCCTGAAAACTTCTTTCACACTCCTTTGACCATTCAAAATTCACACCTTTTCTGGTCAAATTGGTCATTGGAGTAGCGATTAGAGAAAAATTCTTGACGAATCTCTGGTAGTAGCCTGCCAATCCCAAGAAAATTCTAATCTCTGTGGCATTCTTGGGAGCCTCCCACTCTACTATTGATTTTGCCTTTCCTGGGTCAACTTCGATCCCATTCTCAGACACTATATGCCCTAGGAATCCAACTGATCATCAGAACGGTCTCGGCCAGAAATACCTTCTCCTGATTCTCCTTCTAAGAAATCAGAAAGGGGAACTTCCTTGCCTCTATAGGCTTCTTTTAAGGTCTTTGGCACTCCTGGCAGTTCATAAGCAAGTTGTTGTTCCTCTGATCACTCCATCAGTCTCTATCCCAACAGCCTCATTTCATCCTGGCTTTGCAGGAGTAAGTTTATATATATATATGAGGCCTCTGTCTTTTGAAAAAGGTTGAGACTGATAGTGACTTCCTTTGTAGGTTATCCCTTCCCTTCCCGATTTTAGTGGTATGCTTTCTCGTCTGAAAACTTCGAGATTCCCCAAACCTTTTCCTTCAGAGCTGATTTCAGATGAATCCTCTCACATACCTTCTGTCATTAATCAAGAAAGATCCTTGTTTCAATCCTTGGTCCACCTTTCTGCAGAAGAAATTTGGAAGCATGGCCATATGACTGATATGGAATGCATAGCTGAGGAGCTTCTAGCAACCCCCACTCTTTCGATCAAGCAATGTGGTTTTGCAGAGCATATCAAAGACTTATGCCGATTGCTCAATAGCGTTGTCCCTGGTGCGATTGATCTCATAAATTCTACCAGTCCCCTCTTGGTCGATTACAAGATTGCCTCTTAAGAAATAGATGATGGTAGGGTTAGATTGGAGGGATTCATGGTGGTTGCTGAGGCCTCCCAAGAAAACGTAGCAGCCTTGGATAAAGAGATCCATCACCTTCAACAAAAAAGGGAAGAAGCCAAGCAACTCATGGAGTCCAAGGCTCAGGAATTTAAAGACCTTTATAAGGAAGTGGCCTCCTTGTCCGAAGACTTTCAAGCCAAGGATCTTCAAGCTGAACAATGGGAAAAAGCGGACTAGACTATGTTATAGGTGGACGAGAAACTCAAGGAATGATGGCTCATCTTCTGAACATTTTGGGCCTACAAGTCAATAAAGTCTAAAGGGACCATCTCTCTCTCTCTCTCTCTCTCTCTCTCTCTCTCTCTCTATATATATATATATATATATACATATATTTATCATCTTGTGGTCCCTCTTTTGGTAAATGTAGTGATCATCATTTCTTTTGACAGTTGAGTATAGAAATGTAGATTGTAGGCTAGGTGTTGGCTGTCTTATTGAGCAGGTTCCCACATTATTGGAGAATACTTTTCAAGTATCTCCCATAGATCGGTTTCAATTGGATCTATCCATTGAGGTCCCGCAACCTGTATGCTCCTCCTTTGAGCATTTGGTGTATCTCAAATGGTCCCTTCCATGTGGGAGACCATTTGCCATGCAGGCTAGTTTTAGCCCCAATTGGTAAAATAAATTTCCATATCAATTGACCTTCTCTAAAGTCTTTAGGCCTAACTCGTTTGTCATATGCTTTGGCCACCATCTTCTGTGCTTGTATATAATTCAAGGCCTTGACGCGTTCTTCAGTTAGGTCTTCTAATTCTGTCAGCATAGCTTCATTATATTCGAATGGAGTTAAGCTATGTTGTTGAGAAACTCGTAAAGATTTCACAATGATCTCCATGGGTAAAACTACATCATGACCGAATGTTAAAGAGAAAGGTGTAGTCCCTATGCCTGACCATTTAGTGGTTCGGTATGCCCAGAGGACTTCAAATAGTATTTCGGCCCAAGCAGAAGGATTATCCAAAATGACATTAGCCAGATTCATCTTCAAAACCTTATTACTTGCCTCGGCCTGACCGTTTCCTTGGACGTAGTAAGGAGTTGAATGGAGAATGGTGATTCCATGTTCCTTAGCAAATTCAAATACCAAATCCCTGGTAAATACGCTCTGTTGTCACAGGTTATGGTCTCGGGAATACCAAACCTATGAATGATGCTTTGTTTCAAGAATTTGATCATGTCCGTCTAATTTACTACCTTGAGTGGGATGCCTCAAAACACTTGGTAAAATAATTTGTTGCTACCAAAATGAAACTATACCCCTAACTGGAAGGAGGGTAAATCTTCCCAATGATATACATTGCCCATCCTCTGAAAGGCCAAGGTATAATAATTGGGTGCAAGTCAGTTGCTAGAGCTCGTTGAATCAACCTATGTCTCTAACAAGCTTGACATTCTTTTGTGTTCTTCAGGCAGTCATCCACAATAGTTGGCCAATGATAGCCATATCGCCTAATCAACCAACGCATTTTTGGACCAGCCTGGTGTTCCCGCAGATCCCTTCATATATTTCGACCATAATTTGTAAAGATTCATTCACTCCTAGACATAACAGAAATAGGCCATCTTTAGCCTTCCTATATAACTGTCCTCCTAAATCCACATCTTCGAGAGCCTGATATTTAGTTTTATGGTCAGTCTTATTGTTGGGACTCTGCAAGAATTAGAGTAATTGTGTTCTCCAATCAGGCTTCAATTCTTCCAAACTATTTACTTCAACTATTGTGGATTCTGTAATTGAGTAGAATAGTTTCCTTGGAGAATTATTATTTGCTCACATTGGCCATCGCTTAACTTTGCACTTGAAGCTGCCTGGGCTAAACTGTTAGCCATGGAATTCTCTTTCCTTGGAATGTATCTAAGGGAGGTGTCTTGGAATCTCTTGATCAGACTCTGAGTCTTTGCCAAGTATCTAGTTAATGATTCACTTTCACATTGATACTCTTCAGCTATCTATTTAATCACTAATTTTGAGTCTCCAATTATCAGAACTATTGGCACTTCCATCCCTAGAACGGCTTCTAGACTGATCAACAAGGCCTCATACTCTGCTTAGTTGCTAGAGCAGGAAAAACATAACGGAATGCCAGATGTGTTTCCATGCCATATGGGGAAATGATTACCACTACTACTCCAGTTGACCATTCTGTTTTTGATCCATCAAAAAACATCTTCCAGGGCAATAGATCGACCATGTTTTCTTGTGGTATTTCCAATGGTGGATGGTCAGCTATAAAATCCACTAGTGCTTGCCCCTTTAAAGCCTTCTGAGGCACGTATTGTAGGGAAAATTTGGTTAAGGCCATAGCCCATTTGCCAATTCTTCCTTGCACTATTGGTTTATTAAGCATATACTTAATAACGTTTGTCTAGCATAAAACTTCCATGGTCACCGGCATCAGATAATACCGTAATTTAGTGCATTAGAATTATAGTGACAAACACAGTTTCTTAATGGTTGTATATCTTATTTCGGCATCATTGAGGGTTCAACTTAAGTAGTATACGGACTCTTCATAATCGTATTCATTGTCTTGTGCCAGTAAACTATGGATTTGAGTGCATCTGATACATACAATTTTAGTGGGATCCCGTTCTGCGGTGGTGTCAACATATTTGGATTGGTCAAGTATTCCTTGACTTCTTCAAATGCAGCTTGGTGGCTTCTCTCCCATTTGAATTCTTGCTCGTTTATGACGGAGGAATTTTTACAACTCCTTTTCATCGTGAGGGGGTTTGGCCTCCCTGATGGCCCGTTTCTTGTTTTTGTCTACTTTTATCCATTTTTGATGCACCAAGAATCCTAGGAAATTACTTGCGGTCACCCTAAAAGCGCATTTAAAGGGTTTATTTTTAGACCATGAGCCCTCATTCGGTCAAAAATTTTTGCTCGTTGCTCAAGATGCTCATCCTCACTTTGAGATTTGACCACCACATCATCAACATATACTTCAAGGAAGTGGCCAATCATGTCATGAAATATGGTATTCATCCTTAGGTGTGGCCTTATTCAGGTCTCGAAAGTCAATGCATACCCTAAGTTTTCCATTCTTCTTGATGACCAGAACCATGTTAGACAGCCACTCTACATACCTAGCGATTCTTATGAAACCAGCATTGAGCAACCGCATAATTTCATCTTTTATTTTTAGGACAACTTCTGTTGCCATCCTTCTAGGGGTTGTTTAAACGGTTTGTATCCATCCGTAATAGGTAATTGATTCTCCATGAGCTTACGGTCCAAACCTGGCATTTCAAAGTAATCCTAAGTGAAGCAATTTTATTAGCCGTATGGAGGTTACAAGTTTTTCCTTAAAGGCTGGCCGTAAAAGTTCACTGACAAAGATTGGTCTCTTATCTTCTTCTGAGCTTAGATTTATTTCCTGTAAAGGGTCTTCCACCTCAACTAAAGTCTCTTCCATCTTTGGTGGGTCTGGTGGTAGATCTTTTACCACAATACTTATGTTGTACTCTTTTTTGACGGCCATAACTGTTGGTGCATCTACCAAATGTTGTTCCATTTGGTCCATTGCCGACCTCCTAATTGTATCTTTGACGGCTCCTTGCTCCATTATAGACTACATCTAGTACTAGTCTCAGACTTTCAATGACAGCATTCCAATAATGCTGGTCATTGATGAGCACATTTATATGTGAAATCTTAGGCTGTAAATCATGCATTTTTACATACTTAGAATGGAGCTACCTTGGGTTTTTCTCTCTTTTTGTAGGTTTTATATTTAAAAGGCCTTAAGAACTATTAGGATCGTATCTCAAATTTTACATGTAAAGAGGTCCCGTTTCTTTTCATAGCTACGAAGAGGAAGAAATTCTAAGCAAGATGGACGTGTTGCATTAAAAGTACACATTCATTTTGGCACTTGTACACGTGATTATTCTTTTTGGGTCAGAAAAAGAATAATTGACCAGAACAGAAACGAGATGTAGGCCCAATCCTTCTACAGCTATCCCAGAGGTATAAGAGATGTTCTAAGATACCAACAAAGATGGAGGGACCCACACTTGGGTGCTATACTCTCTCTCCTCTCCCCTTTATGTGATGAAGACTTTCTCTCTCCTATTGTTTTTGGAGATTTTGTTAAAGATTCTTTCCACTTAATTAAAAGTCAAGGGCATGGATGGGATTTCCTCATATAAATAAGAAGATTGTCCAAATCAGTCAAAGCAAGGAAGGAAATTGTCCAAGACGCTGCGCACAAGAGAGAAAAAAAAAGAGAAAAAATAGGGAAAAAAAGGCAAGAAATAAAAATCGTCCCCTACTCCCTAATTTATCTCTCTCTCCCCCAATCCCCACTAAATTGGAAACCCGATTTCCCCAAATCATTGCACTCTTTCTTTCTCTCTCCCCTATTCCCTATAAATATAAATCGTCCAAGGGGAGGGCAATCATTCTCTTCGCCCTCGGGCGATCTCTATTAGTCCCTCTTCTTATCCTTCTCTTGTGCTTCTCTTCTCTAGTTCTCCTCTTCTTCTCCTAGTTTGTTATGCTTTCTTTTTAGTTCTAGTTTTAGTACTTTATTTTGCTTTAAACACTTTTGTAATTGGTTTCATTAAAACAATGCAAAGTCTTTTATGTTTATTTGTTTATCCTATTCAAGTTATTCAAAGTTGTAATTTTTTTAATTCTCTAGTTCAAGGCTTAGATCTAGGTGATAAGAACTAAGCTTTGGAGCATCTTTGTTCAAGTGTAACTTTCGCTTTAAGATTTGTTTTCTCCAAGCCTAGCAATTTTAGATTTGGTTTATTCCATATCTTTTTTTTAGGGCTGGTAGTATCTCAA
>NC_056562.1:12713867-12714013 GCF_013358625.1 Macadamia integrifolia | reverse complement strand
GAAGAAGCCAAAAATAAAGTGGCTGCTTCCTTGTGTTCAACCCGTAGCTACAATGATCAATATGGTTGCGGTTACTTTTAAATCTCAAATAAGTTTTTGGCACTATTGCCGGGGAGACAATTCCATATTATTTTTTATTTCCTTTT
>NC_056562.1:12636058-12713847 GCF_013358625.1 Macadamia integrifolia | reverse complement strand
ACGGTAAAGACAGGTTTTGCTCTGTAGCAGTACCTCAGGAATTGAGCAAACCCGTATCCCTACTGGTAACCTCGGAAAAAGTCAATAAAAAAAAAGTTTCCATTCTTTCGTGCTTGTGCTAGTCTTATTCTAGTTGTAGGTAGTGTTCTATTGTATGAGTGCTGGGTGGGTACATAATACTATGAATCGGTTAGAAAGGAGAAATCCAATAATTAGGGATCCTATACGTATTTTCTCATCAATATCTTTCATTATGGGAGACCAAGCTACCCTACTAGAATAGGCCAATCGAGACCAACACAAAAACCTTTCACCACAACCCCCTCCTCCTACTCTAAAAGGTAGGTTCTACCCTGCTAGAGTAGTCCAACCTTCCTACGTAGTTCTATCACAAGCCTAGGGCAATAATTATGAACTCAAATCTCAATACATCACTATGTTTCCCCACTTCCATGGTTGACCTCTGAGGATGCATACCTATTTCTAAGGGAATTTGAAGAGGTATGTGTTCTAATTAAGATCCAACAGCTTTCTGATGATGCTGTTAAGCTTAGGTTTATCACTTTTGCATTGAAATACTAAGCTAAGAAGTGGTTGTATGGGTTACCCACAAATTCCATAACCACATAGGAACAATTCACAGTTGTTTTTCTCAAAAGTTTTTCCCAACTCACAAGACCAATAAGCTTATCCTTCAGTTTAGGCAAAAGCCTAGTGAGTCCTTTTCTAAACTTATGGAGAGATTCAAGGATCTACTCTAAGAATGCCCTCACCATGACCTAGACTTATGATATTTATGTCAAATAATTTATGAGGGTATTGATTATCCAACTAAACAAATGATAGAGTCTATATGCCCTGAGGGATTCACATCCTTTACAGATGAAGGAAAGTTATGGAAATTCTTACTTGACTTAGTTGACAAAATCCATGAGTGAGAATCAACCCAAGAAAGTGAAAGAACCATAGGAGGAAAATGATATTTTGTGGATGGGTTAGTAACCAAGGAAGCCCACTTAGATAGCCTTATCAAAAGAATTGAGGCTATTATTCCTAAAGAGCCATCATTAGTCAATTTGGTTAAGATGTGCACTTGGTGCCAGCCCCCTAAGCATGTTATAGAAGAATGCCCCAACACCTCTAAGGGCACTTCCAATGAAATGTGAATGCCTTATATAAGAATAATTCATATAGTAACACTTACAATCCAGGGTGGCGAAATCACCTAAATTTCTCCTAGGACTAGAGAAACCAAGCAGGGTCTTCAAATTTTTAAAATCAAGGTCAACTTGGACCCTAAAGGCCTCCCTTTGTACAATAGCCTTTTACCCCAATAACTTTCCTAAGCCAAATGTGGGACCTCAGGCTAGTTTTCTTAGGCCCCTTCTTCTATCATCTTATCAGCAACCCCCTAGGTTTACCAATGCTGGAGAGGCAAGTAAATTAATTGATTTGGAAGAGAATATAGCCCTCCTTATGACAAGCCATCAAAATCTTACGAGAGAACTCTCCCAAGTTGTTTCAATTTTGCGTGAGAGGGAGAAAGGAACATTGCCCAGTCAACCAGAGCCTAACCCTAGGCATCAGCCTATTAGTTCACAAGCACCAACTAATGCATCACTAAATATAGTACAAGGTCAGACCCAATAAGGGCCCTCTAACCAATGTCATGTTGTTTATGCCCTTAGAAGTGGCCTAGAATACCAACAGAGTGCTCCTAAATCTTTCCCATCTATTACTCCTGTTAACTCTCATTCTGTTGAGGACACAAGTGTGTTTCTTGTTTTAGGTTCGTCTGATGAACCTAAAGCAACTGAAGATGATTTGGTTGATGAAACCAAAAATGATTCTGAAAAAGAGCTAAAACCCTAACAACCCTTATGTTCCCCCTGTCCCCTTTCCTAATCGCTTGATAAACAAAAAGAAGATTGCTTCCATGGGCAAGATTTTAGAAGTCTTTAAAAAATTAAAAGTGAACATCCTTCTTTTGGATATCATATCTTAGATCCCCGCCTATGCAAAGGTCCTGAAAGATTTGTGTACTCAAAAACGTATCACTAGTGTTCCCAAAAAGGAGTTCTTGACAAGTAACATTAGTTCAATGATTACTCAGCCTCTAGCCACCAAGTATAAAGATCTAGGGAGCCCTATCATAACTTGTGTCATAGGCAACACCTACATTAAGCATACCTTACTTGATCTTGGCACAAGTGTGAACCTTTTGCCTTACCATGTATATAAACAACTAGAATTGGGAGAATTGAAAGCCATTGGAACTACTCTTCAGTTGGCCGATAAGTCTGTCTTTTAATGTCTTTAGGTTGGGTAAGCAACCAAATTCCTATGATGAGGAAGTTTATATGCTCCAAGAAATTTCAGATTCCATCAAGACTTATTTTGATATTGATTTTGATTCTGAATTTCAAGAGTGTATGGAACAATTAGGTGAATTTGATGAGGAAATTATTTTTGAGGTTTAGAGTTTCCAACCACCTATAGAGCCCATTGGACCCTTATCTACCTTAATGCCTAGGCCTTCCATTGTTGAACCCCCTAAGCTTGAGTTGAAGGAGTTGCTCTCAAATCTTAAGTATAATTTCTTAGGTAAGTATCGCACTCTTCCAATCATTATTGCTTCTAATTTGACTTTAAGTCAGGAGGAGGAGTTGATCGAGCTTCTAAAGGAAAATAAGGAAGTCATAGGATGGACCATGGCTGAATCAAAGGAATTATCCCTTCTATTTTTCAACATTATATTCACCTTATTGAGGGGTCCAAAACTTCAACGGAACCTCAGAGAAGAGCTAACCTAGTGATGAAGGAAGTCATTCAAAAAGAATTACTTAAATGGATGGATAATGGGATCATTTAACCCATTTTTTGACAGGGGTAAGCATTTTTACAGTAGATCATTTAAGGCCCTCATGAAGAAACATGGGGTCACGTATAAGCTGGCTATACCCTATCATCCTCAAACTAGTGGCCAAGTTGAGGTATCCAATATGCAGATTAAGCAAATTTTGGAAAAGACCGTCAACCCTAATCACAAGGATTGGTCTCTTAACTTTGTGGTCTCACAGAACTGCGTTCGAGACTGACCCTCCTTACCATCTGGTGTATGGAAAAGCCTATCACTTACCAGGTGAGTTGGAGCATAAGGCCTTTTGGGCCATCAAGAAGCTCGACTTTGATTTGTCTGATGCGGGAATTCATCGTAGGCTCCAACTATCTGAGTTGGAGGAACTTAGGAATGATGCCTATGAAAGTTCTAGGATTTACAAGGAAAAGATCAAAGTCTTCCATGAAAACCACATTCTACATAAATCTTTTGTAATTGGTGATAAGGTCTTATTGTACAACTCTTGTTTGCATATTTTTCTTAGTAAGCTTAGATCCCAATCGGATGGCCCATTTATTGTACATAATGTATATCCCCATGGGGATGTGGATATTTTGAACCTAGAAACTGGAGTAATTTTGAAGGTTAATGATCAGCGTTTAAAACCATTCTTTGAGTTTTCTACTGCTGTTAGTGAAGAGGTCATAGATCTCCATGAACCTCTTTACACAGATGACTAACTTTTAACCAGGTATAACCCCCTTGCATTATCTTTGCTTTTAATTCTTTCTATGCATTGAGAACATTGTATGACTTAAGTGTGGAGGAAAGAAACTAGTTTCTTTTTGTCTTTTGCTCCCCCCCCCCTTTTTTTTTTTTTTTTTTGAGCTTACTAAGGATGAAGTCCAACTTTGATTTTTAGCTAATGATCATACCATTCAGTTGCTTGATGAATGAAAGTAATAATTTTGATTAAGGTACCCATCTTGAACGCATAAAAACACTTTTGAGAAAATTAAAATAAGCCTGTGTCTTGAGGTGGGACACTTTTTTGAAAGATAAGAGACTCTTGTTTTACGGTGTTGGACCATATGTAAGCCTGTGGGTTCCTTGTACTCTTAATTTGGAGTTGAGATCTTGTTTTTAGATTGACATGAGTTGACAAATACACAATTTTAAATGAAGTGTGGAAAGTGATATAAATGAAAAGTAAGAGTTGATTTCTTTAGAACTAGATTGGGCATTGCGCCTTAGGAAGCATAGTGTCTCGATCAAAACTCTTAGGGAAGAAATTTCTAAAAGAACTCCAGCATCACTGTCTAAGTGGGCATATGCAAAAAGCGAAGCTACATGGTAACTTGGGTGTCTAGTGTTTGCTCCACCATGTCATTCAAGCCAACACTAGTGGAGTAGGATAAAGTTTATTAGAAAAAAAAAAAAGAGAAAGAAAACCACACAGCAGGAATGTATGTGCAAATGTCATCAATGTCTTGGTAACATGTTTGGTCGAAAACACTCCAACGTCTTAGTCCTTGGTTCCCTATTACTTCACAATTGGTCTTGCCTTAAGAAAATGATGTTTCAGAAGAGACAAGGTGAGTTCCGAATTAATAAATATGCTGCTGTCTAAAATTGATATGGGGTAATAAAAATTCAAGTGTGGGGGTCCCTATATAAAGTGTGAGAGGGATTATCTTTGCTTCGGATCGGTACGGCCCTTACCTTTAGCCAGGATTGGTATTTATTTGTTTTTTTTCTGAATTTTGGGTGTATATTCACTGCAAACACCCACGAGATACAACCCATCCTCTAGGGGTGATCTAGTGGTTTAAAGGCTTGTTGCACATACTAAGTGCAACCGTGATTCCTATGAAAGTGAGTTAGGTTTTTTGTTGTTTACTTTTTATTCTTTTTATTTTGCTCGAGGACTAGTAAAGTCTAAGTGTGAAGGAATTCTAATGAGCACATTTATGTGTGAAATCTTAGGCTGTAAAGTATGCATTTTTACATACTTAGAATGTAGCTACCTTGGGTTTTTCTCTCTTTTTGCAGGTTTTGTATTTAAAAGGCCCTAAGGACTATCGAGCATCATATCTCTAATTTTACACATAAAAAGGTCTCGTTTCTTTTCATGACTGCGAAGAGGATGAAATTCTGAGCAAGATGGATGTGTTGCATTAAAAGCATGGTTCAAGAACTTGGCGAGATCTCACTGAGATAGTTTTTTTGAAAAGGCGAGTTGTTCAAACAGGCAAGGTAGAAAAACTACAACATCTCGAGCGAGATTTCGATATCTCGCTGAGATCAGGGTCCAATAACTTGTCTTGAACCATTTGGGTTCATCTCGATCCATTTTTGGGCCAAACTATACTATTAAAGCCATGTTTCAACTCGACCTCGCGAGATTTCTTGCTGGTTTCACCTCTTTTTTCCTCTAGCTCCCATTTTTTAGAGAAAAAAAAAAAAAAAAAAAAAAAAAAAAAAAAAAAAAAAAAGCCTATGGGGCATCTATCTTTGGCTGGGATATTCACTTTAAATTGCATTGAAGCCAAGATATCCAAGATTGGTGGTGGTTTTTCCCCTCAAGAACACTCTAAGGTAAAAACCTCTTCCCAAATCCATTTTTTTCAAAGTAACATTATCAAATCTTATTTATTACCATTATTTTTTTCATATGTCATGATACTAAGGGTGATATATACATTCATAGAAGAAAAAAATAATTTTCTGATTTTAAATCAATTTTTTTATTTTTCTATTACAATAAATGCTTTTCTTGGAAAAAAATTAGAAAAATTATGATTTATGTAAGATGTTTGGTACTCATTTTTTTATATGTCGGTCACCAAAGGCTAATCTACAGCCTCATGGTGGCCATTTTTTTTTCAGCCAATAAATTAAATAATTAATTTTCTAAAATATACAATATATATTAAATAATTATAGAAAAATCAAAAAATTATGAAAAAAATTTCTACTTTCGATGGAAAATTACTCTATTGTTATGTAAATATTAAAAGGAAGATGGTGTTATTAGTTACACTCTAGTATACTTTATTATGAACTTTGATTTATTATTAATAAAAAAATATGATTTAAAATTACAGTAAAAATTATAAAAAGTAGGGAATTAAATGTAATAGCTGCATGCTATTAAGTAGCTCTTAATGCATGCATTCTGTTTTTTTTTTTTCAGTAAAAGTGATTCTATTGATTTCCATGATGATTACACATGGGTGAGGAATTTTAATTTTCCATCAGCCACGGAGTGGATAACGGCCATGCCATCCGATATGGCTCGGATTTACAATATAGTGTTTATGTTGAATAGTTACTAACTTACTATTTACTAATTCATGCACAAACACTTTTATGTAATAGTGTTGAAAACTTGAAGTTGAGGAACAATGTTTACTTCTCATGGTGGTGATATTACATGGTTACATGGGGATCCTATGTCCGATGATAAGAAAAAGTCAAGGTGCAGGTATTGTCAGAAGATGATAAATTCTGAAGGTGCTACTAGGTTGAAGCAGCATTTGGTTGGGGGGTATAAGGATGTCGTCAAATGTGCCCAAGTATCATATGAAGTCATACAAGATGTACAACGTAGTCTAAGAGGTAGAAGGTTAAAGAAAGTAGAGAAACAAAGGTTGGACCACTAATTCGATGAGGCAGTCTTAGAGAGTCATCCTCACCCAACAACAGTGGATGTTGACTTTGATGACTTTGATAGTAATTACAACCCAGAATCAGGTATGTCAAGGGTAAAATGGAGAGAATTGTAAAAAGTTAAAGCAGCGAGCTTGGTCTCTTCTTTTAAAGATGAAGAGAGGAGCAGGTGGCTCTGGTTCTAGAGCAGCTACATCAAATGTGCCTCCCACAGAGGGAAGAATGAATAAGAAGCAAAGGAATGTGGATGTACCTCTAAAGAGAGCTCAGAGTGTGAGGGCTGCCACACACCCATCACCACCCCGAAGAGATCCTGATGAGAGGCAAGATCCCTTGTTATTTAGACAACAGGGTACATATCAAAGAACCAGAAAACAAGCTTGGGGTATATGGAAACAACAACTTGGGATACAATGTCAAATTTTTTTTCTATAATAGCATCCCAGCTAATGTTGCCCAAGAGATATATTACCAGACCATGATTAACGCTGCAGAAAGGGCTAGTCCAGGAACAAAGGGGCCCATTCCTTATGAGCTGATGAACGTTTATTTGCCTCATCAGAAGAAGGAGTTAGATGAGTACATTAATGGCTTGAAGACTCAATGGGCACGATATGGAGTTATTGTGATGTGTTATGCTATCGATTTAATAAATTCGTGAAGTAGATACTCAATAAAACAAATAAGGTCGCGACAAATAGGAAGTAGAAACACTAAAGGGCATAATATTAAAAAAGCGAAAGTTTCGATTAAGATTGTGGAGAGCGCTCTACCCCTTCCCTCTCTAAAAGTGATTTAAGGAATGTAGCTCAGTGACAGAATCTACATGCTATCTGGTTTTTATTCCGATATCTTATCTAGGCTTAATACCCTTGTCTCACCACCCGACATCAACTTCATGGTGTATTGAGATAGAAGACTATATTCTTAAAGTTTTTTTATGCATCCAAAGAGAAGAAAGATGCAATGTACTTATACAAGTTGTTGAAGGATGTTTTCACAAAGGTGGGGCCTGAGAATGTTGTTCAAATTTTCATAAACAATGGAAGCAACTTCAAGAAAGCGGGAAAGAGACTAATGAATAGGAAGAGCAAAGGTATCCACCTTTTTTGGACACCATGTGTTGCCCATTCGTTGACTTAATGCTTAAAGAAATGGCGAAGAAGTCTTTGGTAGAAGGTGTAGTTGAACGGGCAAGACAAGTGACCATATTTGTTTATAACCATGGATTTGCTCTCTCTTTGTTGAGGGAAAAATGCGGTGGAGACTTGGTAAGGGCATGTATGATTCGATTTGCAACCAACTACATTGCATTGAAAAGCTTTCAAGCTTAGATAGTTGGTTTGAGATCCATGTTTTCCAGTAAAGAGTGGTTTGGATGGAGGGAATAGAGTTCGTCAGGTGGTATCGCAGCACAGACCACCATCTCTAGTGAAGGATTTTGGCAACATGTGAAGAAGGTTCTTCTTATATTTGGCCCAATTGTAACTGTCTTGAGGTTGGTTAACTCAAACAAGCAGCCTATCTTACCATATGTGTATGCTACAATGGAGAAAATGAAGGAGAAGGTGAGAGCATCTATCCCTTGGGGTGCAAAATCCTACATAAGAATTATTGAAGAGAGATGGAAGAAACATTTGATGCATCCACTGCATAAAGTTGGTGAGTTTATAAACTTAACTATTAAAGTTGACAAGTTACTTATGGAATTTGTAGCGTATTATCTCAATCCTAAGTACCACTACAAGTATGATCTAGGAATGGATGATGAATTGATAGAAGCAGTGGAGCTTATGGTGAAAAAGTTGGCGCCTAAAGCTAATCTAAAGGCAGCATGCAACATTGAGGTGGGTTAATGTTTAAGATATATATAGACTTATAGCTTCCTAAGTGTTGAAGTGCATACAATATTGTGTACTAATTTTTGTTCAATGTTTGAAATATGTGTAGTTGAATTAATTCAGGGATGCTAATGGGAGTTTTGGTAGGGTAGCGGCAGTGGCTTGGAGACAAACTACTACCCTTGGTGAATGGTGGGTCCTATATGGAAAAGATGCACCTAACTTGAGGAAGATAGCAATCAAGATGCTCTCCTAAACTTGTTCTACATTTGGATGTGAGCATAATTGAAGTACATTTTCACTGATCCACACCAAGAGGTAGAACCGACTGGGTCATGAAAAGCTGTAGCAATTGGTGTTTGTGCATTACAACATGAGATTAAAAATGCAGCATATACGTCGAGGCCAAGAGGGTAACAGTGAGCTAATTGAACTTGCTAGCATTTTTCAAGAAGACTCAGATGAGGAGGAGGATGATCCCTTATACCAATGGGTGAAGCATCGAGGTGAGCCACTTATGGATCATCCTAGGGGTAGGTCCGACCCCATGGTAGCTAATTAGATGGGTTTGGATGTGGATGAGTATATGTCTCAAGAGGGCCGTGTGCTTTCACAGGTACCTAGGCCTTTCGAGACTCAAGCTACTAAGGTTGATGTGGAGCCTGAAACTGTTTAGTCACAGTCCAATAATGATGATAATGGTGGTGATGATGATGGTGATGGGGATAATGGTCATAATGGTGGTGATGGGGGATTACGCGAGAGGTACCATTACACTGAACCAAAGCAAGAATAGGTGTGGATCACAGGAGAGACATAGTTCACTCATGCCACACATGACATAAACTATGGTGCATGTTTACCCGCAACCACACCCTACAGGAGAGGCTCACGTCGTCGATTCTTAGCTGGTGGAGAGGAGCAAGATAGTGTGGACTCTATGGACATCTCTGTTAGGAGCTTGACTGACACACTAGGAAGCTTAAGCATGGAGACTGGTACTGGTACTTGTATTCTTAGGGAGCCGTTGGATGCACCTTCAGCTATATATGGCACAGGGACAATCAGTTCAGACTATGGTCATTATAGTCAATTTGACCAGTTTGGATACCCATAGCCATAGGCCAGCTCTTACCCCTCTGCCACTGAGTATGGGGGTCAGCCATACAACTCACACCCCCAGATTGGGTCAGGTTTTTTGGATAACATCTTCGGGGCTCCAGAGCCTCAGCCCCAGCCATACATGGTGATTCCTGTCCGTCAAGCACCAAGCAGCAGCTATGGATAGCGTTCCATCTCATTTAGTTTCAGAGATATTTAGCCAAGGATTGGGTACCTCCAGTTTATTGGTGATAATGTTTATAGGGCTGCTATGGTTGACTTTGAGTATTTCTTCCATCAAACTATGACATGGCTAGCCTTTATGATTCAATTTGAGCAAAACATACTTCAACATCAGCAGCAGCAACATGGAGGCTATGATGATATGGCCCATCACTCATTTCAGTACTAGGAGTCTTGGTTTCTAGGATGGAGATGCAATGTCCAGCTGTTTACTATGTAAGTATATCTATGTTATGTACTTTATGGCTTTATGTTTACTTACTATGTTTTTACTTGTTATGTTACATTGTTACTTGAATGTATGTGATTCATCAATCAGCAATAGGAATTAGAAATTATGGCTTTTATATATTCTAATGATTAAGTTGTGTTAAAATGGTGATTGTGGAAGGTGGATTGATGAATATATCATACTAGATGAAGTGTTCGAAGGCTCGCCACATACTTACATAGGGTACATTGTCAAAGTACCATTTTGAGTTTTTTTTTTTTGCAAATCTGATGTTTTCATTGTGTTTAGAATGGCTACAATAGGAAAAATACATAGTTTCAGAGCCTAGAAAGGCCATATGCCCACCGAGATCTACCAGCGAGTCGAATGCCCGACAAATACAAGGTTTCGATGAGATCTTGCAGAGATGTCGCCAAATCTCATTTTTTTTGGATAGCGAGATGGTTGGCAAGATCAAGTTTTAAAACCTTGATTAAAAGTATACATTTGTTTTGGCACCAATACACGTGATTATTCTTTTCGGGCTAGAAAAAGAATAATGGACCAGAACAGAACCGAGATGCAGGCCCAACCCTTATGCAGCTGTCCCAGGGGTATAAGAGACATTCTAAGATGCCAACAAAGATGGAGGGACCCACACTTAGGCGCTACACTCTCTTTCCTCTTTCCTTTGTGCAATGAAGACTTTCTCTCTCGTATTCTTTTGGAGATTTTGTTGAAGATTCTTTCCACTTACTTAAAAGCCAAGGGCATGTACGGGATTTCCTCATACAAATAAGAAGATTGTTCAAATCAGTCAAAGCAAGATAGGAAATCATCCAAGAGGCTATGCACTAGAGAGAAAAAAAGAGAAAAAATAGGGAAAAAAAGACAAGAAATAAAAATCGTCCCCTACTCCCTATTTTATCCCTCTACCCCAATCCCCACTAAATTGGAAACCCAATTTCCCCAAATCGTTGCACTCTTTATTTCTCTCTCCCCTATTCCCTATAAATACAAATTTTCTTAGGGGAGGGCAACCATTCTCTTCTCCCTAGGGGGATCTCTATTATTCCCTCTCTTGTCCTTCTCTTGTGCTTTTCTTCTCTAGTTCTCCTCTTCTTCTCCTAGTTCGTTATGCTGTCTTTTTAGTTCTAGTTTTAGTTCTTTATTTTTGCTGTAAACACTTTTGTAATTGGTTTCATTAAATTAATGCAAAGTCTTTTATGTTTATTTTTTCATGCTATTTAAGTTATTAAAAGTTGTAATTTTTAATTCTCTAGTTCAAGACTTAGATCTAGGTGGCAAGAACCAAGCTTTAGAGCATCTCTATTCAAGTGCAATTTTCACTTTAAGATTTTTTTTCCTCCAAGCAATTTCAGATTTGGTTTATTCCTGATTTGGTTTTTAGGGTTGATAGTATCTCAAATCAACAAAGATTTTAATTCAATGATTGAAGTTCAAGTAGGTAGGTTTCTACATTTGTCTTCTCACCCCCTTCTCATTCCCTCTTCTTGTTACCCATTCATTTTTAATTTAGGATTTTAGTTTTCAGTTTTACTTTGATATTTTCCCTTTCCCCCAAGGTCCTTAGCTAGACTATGTGTTGGCTTTGCCCCTCTCTGGCTATGGAACCATCCTTTTACTTTGATTATTTATATTGCATTCCTTTCCCTAAGACAAGTAGTAAAGCCCTTGTAAGAGTACTCTTTGGTCAAGTAGGGAAGCTTGTATTATTTATGGTACATCTCTCAAGCTAAGTAGGGATACCTACTTGTGTGCCTCTCTCTACCTTTATTCCCCTTTCTTTGCATTTTTTTTTTATTTTATTTCAGCACTTTTCTTTCTTTTTTACTTTATTACTTTTAATTGTTTTACTTTAAGTATTTAAATTCCTAAATGATGAATGGTTAGGGTTAGATGCGAATGATTAGGTTTTTAATTTCAATTACGATTCCAATTTCTATAGTTGTGTTGGTTAGGACGTTCTTTTAGATGTATGTGTTTTAGGGTGGTAGTTAGAAGTAGATCACAATCTTCAATCCGTACACTTTCGCATTACTAGAAGAAGCCAAAAATAAGTGGCTGCCTCCTTGTGTTTGACCCATAGCAACGATAATCTGTATGCTTGCTGTTATTTTTAAATCTCAAACATGTGAAACTAATGTAAAACATTATAGTTGGTCTACCCTCTTCATCAAGTTCTAAAAAATTAATAGGGGAAACATCCCCATGGTAAAACATCGCGTCGGCTAGGCTAGCATTTCAAGGAATGGCCAGTTATTTTCCATAACCACCTCCACTTGACCTCCTTCACTCCAAAACATGAGGAACTAATGTAAAAAAGAGGGTACACAACTGTTGGCGTGAATCTAGTCATGTCCTAACAGTGCATTGTATTGGCCATGGCATCCATGATGAAGAAAGCGGTATGGAACTTTGTCCTCCAACCTTTAATTCAATTGGTAAGACGCCTCTCAGGGAACTAGCACCTATAAGGAAGTTGGTCACAGCAACATCCATAGGGATGAGTTCGTTCTCATTCTATTGGAGTTTGGCCATCATCCGTGATGGTAATATGTTGACCGCTACACCATTATCCACCAACACTCTTGAGACAGGCTTTCCATCCATGTTTATAGTAACATAGAGTGGTTTCAAGTGTTGGGTCATTTCTTTGGTTGGCCGGCCAAATGAAGCCCTGGCCATCTCCTATGTTTGCTCTGGGGGTGGAGATTTTCCGTTTTCTTCTCTTATTGAACGGGCTTCTAGTTTATCCATGAGTTTAGTCACCAAATCCACTCCTAGAATTTTTGGGAGTCGGTCCTCACTATCGAAGTCCAGCTCCTTTATGTGGATTAAGTTGTTCTGGAACACTTTGGGTAATATATACACCATATTAATGGGCACTTTTGCCTCCACTGATCCGAACATCATATTAACAAATTCCCCGAAGTCCCCACTACTATCCTTCTTTAAGTCGGATACTTCAGGATCAACCTCTGAGCTGGCTACCTGTTTCATATTCGAGTCAAGCTCTTCATCTTGCCCTAGAGTGCCTGGGTAACTTTTTGATCCGGTTAATGTTTCAGGTGTTCCAAGTTGAGCTCCTAATCCTTTGTCGGTCTGCTATATTGTGATAACAGATGCTAGTGTATCCTTTTTCCTCTCCCATTATCCCTTGTAGGGTTAGGGGCGTGATCACGATAACCCCTCTCTTCGGATGGCAGCTTGCTGCCTTTGCCATCTTCTTCTCTAAGTCCTGCTCATCTCTTGGCCTTCATCAAAAGGGAACTTGGGATGCCTTACTATACGCCACTGACAAGTGTAATCCATTTTTTTCCATACCATCCTTAAATATGGGATTTTTGGCCATTCTCTATTCCCTACCTCATAGGTGTATAGACGGCCTTAAAGGGATCCCTCATGTGGGGAGTGCATGAGGCATTCCCTGACTGGGATCCGCTCTTTTTCTAGCCTCTAGCTGTTTGCCCTTGGGGACTGGTGTGAGGCCTTGAGGGTCTTTAGTCTGCCCTTGGGTTATCCGAGGGGTCTCGTCAATCAAACGCTTGCAATGGTGACAAACACTCCGATGGAATCTTTCCCCTGATTGTGAACCTAAGCTTTTGGATCCTTCTTCCTGCTTTTGGGTCTACAGGTCCTTTAGGTATTTCAATAAAATTAATGGTCCATCTGGTGGTCTTCTTTGTTCTGGTGCATTTTTCTTACCTTGGCCATACCTCAGATCTACCTTTGGCCTTAGGCTTGTTCTTAGAGGCTGTAACTCAACAACATCGCCTGATTTAGCTAAGGCTAAGCGAGATGTGAGTGGTCTCAACCTTAATCTTTCTCTTCTGGGGACAACTTGTGGATGTGACTGTAGGCTAGAAAGATCTACATTCACCATATTGACTGTAGGGAACAAGTCTTCATCAACTACAATCACGCTCTTGTCTATCTCTGGGAATTTCATCTGACCATCATTTATATCCTTTTGTATGGCATTTCGTAAGACAACACAATTGTTAGTGAAATGAGAGTCTGTATTATGCCATTTACAATACTTCCTATATATGAGAATAGCGGCTGGAAGTGTATAGCCCTACTCTTTAAACCCGATTTACTGACCAGTTGGTTCGATTTGGTCTTGCAGGGTCCGAACCGAAATGGGTTGACGCTGGTGCCTTATGGTACATGACCGCAAGGGTGACATCAAATGCCAGGTGGCCAGATAAGATTAAGCCGGTACCCGAAGTGATTTGCATGCCTAAACCATGCCCTTATACATATCACAAGACCATGTGCGAATAGGAAAGTTACGTTATCATATTTGAATGATAAGAACTTAGTCCACAACATAAGGTGAGGGCAAGATACATGTAGGATTACACTTTCCCCAAGAATATGGAAAGGTTAGTTTGTTTTGGCTAATTGGTGGGTGTCACTGGTAGGTGTGAGACTCACCTGTTGGGGTAATGTGGGCCCCAGGAAGTGTAGCTTGGGTGAGCACGTGTATTTTGGACTCCGTATCAAAATGAGGTCTCGTATGCCCGATGATGTTGGGTATTTTGGCCGGTATCGTGATTTAATATGTTTTGGTCCATAAATGGGCAAAACTAAACGGACCTTAGAAGATATTTATTAGCCATGGTATAAATAGCACTTATACCTTTCTCTCTCTCCCATTTATGATTTTCAGCAAAGGTTGGTGAGGGGAGTAAAGAGGAGGGAGAAAAGAGGAAGAAGAAGAAGAAGAAGAGTAGGAAGAAGGCTTTCCCCTTGAATTTCGGAGCCATGTTTTACCTTTTCATCCCCGGAATAGTCACCAGTGTCTTGGGATCTACATTTTGAGGTAAAAAACGCCCTAACCCGATGGATTGTGATGAAACCCTCATGTGTATAGTCAAATCAAAGTAACAATGGAACCCTTGTGTGATTTTCTTGAAGGATCTTGGAAGGGAAACAAAGATTTGGGAGTTATTGAAGTGACATTTTGAGTTTGGAAAGAGGATCTCAAGTTTGGGGTTTTCTTGAGCCAAGGTATAATTTCTTTCCCAAAATCTTGATGATGACTTAAATCCATGGAATATCAAGTATATGAGGCTTAGGATGTATGGTAAATGAAGTGCGAACCACACTATTGGGTTTCCAAGTGGTGGAATGAAGAAAGGAAAGAAAACAATAAAACCCTCGGAATACTGGCAGGTAGCACCGATGGGTGGTCACACCTACCAATGTGACCCCCTAGTCTCGCCTGGGCATCTGGCCCAATCGGGGGGTAGGACCGAAGCGTGCCACACCTACTAGTGTGACCCACCGGTCTTCTCTGAGTCAACCAACGAGTAAGACCGGTCTTCTCTGAGTCAACCTACTAGTCTCGCCAGTGCCTCTGGACCTAATGGTGAGTAGAATCGACAGGTGCCAAATCTACCAGTATGACCCATCGGTCTGACAAATTTGCACAGGTGGGTTCTCCTACCCACCTGTGGCCCAAATGAGCACTGATAGAACTCAAACTCGTCAACAACCTTCTTCACACTATTAAATGCGTCGTGACTATATCTTATGTCATATATAGTCCTAAATTAGACGTATTTATAAACTCCTTATCTGTGCTAAGTTTTAAGAAACTCATCTCCCGTGCTTGATCTTACCTGTACCGTGCACGCATACTATTGTACGAAAATAGGTAAGTGGGGAGAGGACTTTGATCTTATTTTTGGAGTGTTATTGATATCCTATGCATTCATAGACTATATTGACATTCCAATTGCCATTCCTATGAATATATTTGATATATGAATGATGCATTTAGAACTATACATGTTATATCTTAAATTCTATATGCTTGTTACTTACTTGAAATCTTGAAGATGGATTTATCATATGATGGAATATGGTGATGATTTACCGAACATGTGTGGGATTTCTAGAATAGATGTCGTAGTCGACTTAGAAATGAATGCATTGGTATACCATGGAATAAGACACGAAAGTACTATCCAATCGTACTATATCATATAGGAGCATATGGTTAGAAAATCATATTCCCTCATGCTTATCACTGGGGGGAAGCGTCGGTCACGGAACCCCGTGGTGGTTAGAAGTATGTCTGGCTGATCATTAGGACAGTTGGAAACCTTAGTGATATATTTAGAGGGCCAATCATACTACTTTTAATTTTTACCGTGGTTCGACTATGATTTACATTTTTACTGTGGTTCGACCACGATTTACATTTCTATTGTGATTCGGCCATGATTTACTTTTTCGAGTACTCATAGCTAGCCTTCTTTGACAACCCTATAGGCGTATCGTGGGATGAAAAATGCATCTCGTACCTGAGGTATACGCGCAATGTGGTTGTGAGTAGCATGTAACATATGACCTAGTAATGATTGTTTAGGTGAAGTAGACTTAAAATGAATCTCATGCATATAGTATCATTTGATTTACAATTGCTTGTGTGCATCTTTCTTTCCATTTACTGAGCTAGTGAGCTCACCCCTCATGTACATACCTTTTTAGATGATTTTACAGGCTATTCAATAGTGAAACCCGTATTGGATCCAATCGACGAAACCCCAGTAGGAGATTGGTGGGCCCCCGAAGGATACGATCACGGTGACAATTACCCGTGTGAGGGTTATGTTGCAGGGCAATAGTAGCTAACTCTAATTGTTGTACTCTTTTGATTCTTTTGGTATAATTCCCCTTTTATGCTCTTGATCGTTAAATTTCTATTTCTTGTGTAAATATTATGCCTATGGGCCCACATATAAATACTTTATGTATAACAATTTGGGTATTAAGAGTATATGGGGAATTACAGGTATTCATATACAACAAGACTTCTACTGTATTATATTATTATATTCTATTGATTACTTGTGCTTGCTGTGTTGTGGTTACTGTATCAGATGATCCTGGTGGTTTGAGGTTACTCGAAGGGAACCCAGTCACCTATCCAATTCTATATGAATGGGACGTGACAACAGTAGTATCAGAGCACAATGGTCTAATCACACACAACATTCAAGATTAAATTTTTAGAAACCATAATAGGACAAGGGGTTTGGGAAAACATAATAGACTTCATATAAAATCTAAAAATACATAAAACTTGAAAATTTTAGCATGATGCATTCATAAGTGAGAGTATCCAAAAAGTTTCACACTGAAAAGAGAGTACATAATCACAAGGAAAGAAATTACATAAACACAGTAGAAATTTTCAGATGTTTGAGTGAATTCCCGAATTCCCAAAAGTACAATCAAGAAGAGAAGAATTAGAGTAAAGGAAAAGAAGATAGAGTTCCAAAGTCACATTCCTGAAAGAAAAAAAAATCATCCCAGGCCAGCAGTCCCATCAATCATCATCCAAGTTGATGACCTCCTCCACCCGAGATCTTGAGTTGATACCCAAGTGGTGGTCGTCACCAAATCCACCTCCCCCTTAAGGTGTCTTAGGCTCGCCGCCATGTCCCTAGAAGCGGAGTCCACGGTATTGTCTAAATCATCTATATCCATAATTATGCTTGCCTGAGTTTTCTGAATGGTTGCCTGCTCCGTCAGGAGTTTCTCCAGACCTTTCTGAAGTACCTTCAACCTTTCCAGCATGCCCTGAAAATCAAAGGGGCCACCTGGAGATGGTGGGACCACATTGATGGGGACCTCCTCCTCCATCTCCACATCATCATCCTCCTCCTCAACCTCGGGCACATAGTCCTCGTCATCCTCCTCCTCATCACCCTCCTCCTAGGCTGCCTCCCCCACTGCAGGCTCCATCAGATGAAATAACTTCATCTTTTGTAAAATGCCCTAGGAAAATCGGTTCGAGGGGGCACTACCCTCCTCACCCTCAAGATCTACCTAAAAGTGCTCAAAGATTTTGGTGAGTGACCGAGCATAAGGTTAATTACCATCAGTGGGGTGGGCTGTGTGGTACTCCATAGTCTTCATAATCACATATGGGAGACACAAGTGAGGGGGATTCCCCAAAGTAGTGTAGAAACAATATGCTATATAAGCAGCCATAAAGTTCACCTGATTCTAGTGCCTGGCCCGAGGAAGCAGGTTGAGCTGCACCAAACGGCTAAAAACTCAGACCTCAACAAGGAAGGCGGTCTCGGACTCAGGAAGGGCAGCACTGCCACAAATGGTCTGATAAACATACTTTTGGAGGGTCTCACTCATGTGGAGACCCTAGGCCTTACCCCTGGGAGGGTAGTAGTATCAAGTACCCTCCAAAGAGATGCCCAAAATCCCCACCAACAAGTCAATTGGAAGCATGATGTCTCGATCTTTCACTCGGCTAGTGAGGGTATACATCCGGTTGTCATACACCACCTCGAGGTTGTAATAAAACATTTGGACGAGGTTGGGGTAGCAATTGCAGTCAATAGATAACGTGGCCTCCCATCCTAAGGCTATAAACCTCTCGAATATTTGAACTCGAGTGAAGTCTTCGGTCACCACCGTCTTCTCCATCAGAACTGGTCTCTTAGAGAAGGTGTCTCAGGTGAGTGCAGCCTCGAGGCTGCGAACGGTATCATCATCATAATCCTCTAGGTCCTCAGAAAGGTTTCTGACAGGTCGGGCCTGAGGGGTAGAAGAACTAGTGGCAGTACCCCTCCTCCTCCTACTAGAGGCATATCCACTTCTAGAAGATGAGGCAGCCCCTTTCCCTTTGCGGGAAGACATCCTGCAAAAAGTTGGAAGAGAAAAATATGAGAAAACTAATAATATACCAAGAGGAATTGTAAAATAAGGGATGAAGGTAAGTAGCAAGACAATAAGTCATAAAGAGGTGATTAGTAAAAATGACACACCCTACTAAACAACATTGAATGGGCAATGCATATAGAATGACAAATGAGGGAGAAGAGCCCTACAAGTACAATGCCATTGTCATAATGAAACTACATGTGAGTGGTAAAGGGCAAGAACCATATGTGAATAAATAAGCATTATAGATATTTCGATGCTTGATGCAATACACTAATAAAAGACAAGAGATGGAGGCATTTATTTAATGCATAAAGACATGTAAATATCAAAGTTGGCAACAATTCGAGACAATTGACAGACTTTTCAAAAGAAGGAAATAGAAAATTTCACAAAGAGGAGCATAAACCTAGAATATCCAAAGCATTGAGGAAATTTTTGGCAATAACATACGAAGGGAGGTTCAATTTCATGAAAATGTATATATTTTGGCATATTGAGGTCAAACAAGGGAAAACCCCCAAATTTCACAAAGAACCCTAACCTATAAATGGAGGAAATTCATGCCAAGGTGGGAAAAGTGATGCACATGTGCAATGTGACACTCCTACAACTATTATGCAACCAAATGTGAGCGGATAGGCTCATTGACTCATGCATTGTGCAAGAAAGAAGAGAGAAAATGAGCAAAACCCTAAAACAGCAAAAATTTTGGGGAATAAGGTTAAACAATCCATAGAGATGATATATTTGATGATTAGAGATGAGAAACATCAAAGATATGACAAACCCACTTACCACATTCAATTTAGTTAGAAGAAAATCCAAAGAAAAGAAATTTTTTGAGGTTATTGAGCAAAAGCAACCGAAATCCCAAAGAGAAAGAGGAGAAACCCACTTACTTGATATTGAGAATGGAGTTGAGGAGCTTTGAATCCAAATGAGGGGCATGAAAAGGGCTTGTGAAGGGCGCCTAGGTCTTCTCTTGTTGCCTTGGGTGATTTGGAGAAGGGAGGGAAAAGAGAGAGAGAGTGATTTGAAAAAAAATAGGGGTTTTTGCCCTTTATAATAAAACCGCACGAATGACCGACGGGTCCTAAAACCAGCCCACCTGTCGATGTGGGTTTTTGGGCCGAAAAATCCCAAATTGTGGGGAATTGTTATTCAAGCCTAGTAGGACCTATTTTTACATAAATTATGAGTTGATGTGCAATAAGTCTTCATGCATGCTTATATGGAATAATTATGCTACCTTATGGAACTCAATGTTTGGAATATATGCTATGATGATGAAATGCACTCTGACTACGTATTGGGAGACATGATGTGCATTGATTGGGTGCTTATATCAAATGAATGAGGCACTTAATTGTACCCAATCTTGATGCAATCCAGGTATAAAGCATCATGGTACGTACTAAATCCGGCAGTAGTGCGAGAGGAGCCCCACGTGGTTCCCATCCCATTGGACAACCTCCTAACCCTTGGGGACCTCGACCTCGGGTGAGTCTTAGACAAGAAGATATAGTTGAGGACTCACCTACACCTGAAATTCCAAACCCTCATCCTGTTGTTACTCCCAATGATGTTTTCGCTCTTATTCAACAATCGCAATAGGAATTCCAACAACAGTTACTCCAACAACAGCAAACCTTCATTAATGTTGTGTACCAACAGCTGCACCCTCTGCAAATAGATCAACACCCTTGTGGGATACCTTTCCCATAGGATCCTCCCGTGGTGCAGGTGCCAGAGTTTAACTAGGGGGAGCTTCTCCTCAAGCACCACATGTTGAGACACAAGGAAGTGCACTACCTACTGTACCACTACAAGACCACTCCACCTGTGGCCACTCCACGTTTCCCTCCTTATGGCACTCCTCCATATACGGTGCCACTCCCGTACCAATATTACCCAGCTTATCCTCCATACTATTCACTAGCAACCACTACTGCAAAGGTGGTGGAGTCATTTAAGGTGGGGAGTGACCCTTTAGAGCCAGATCGGTGGATCCAAGAGATGAAAAAGATATTTCAGCTGGTAGAATGTACTGAACCTCGAAAGCTCATCTGTGCTGGGTTACAATTAAGGAATGAAGTGGATTCATGGTGAAAAGCTTCTAAGCCAATTTTGGTTGCAACCCATCCAGAACCAACATGGGAATAGTTCAAGAAATTTTTCTTATCGAATTATTACCCCACCAGCTTCAGAGATCGGAAAGAAGCTGAGTTCTCAGCTTTGACTCAGGGAAACAAGTCTGTCCTTGAATACAAATAGCAGTTTGAGGAGTTGTTTTATTTTTCTCCTCCACACATGAAAACAGTGGTGGAAAAGGTAAAAAATATTTGAAGGGGCTAAAAGTATCTATTGGCACAATTTTGGGGGCTATGGACTTGACTGATTTTGCTCGAATTATCCAGAAGGCCAAGACTATAGAAGACAAGCAGAAGGGAGAGTCTACTAGCACACCTGGACTTTGGAAGAGGTCCAATCCCTATGTAGATTCTGGCAGCTCAAACAAGAGTTTTCGTGGGTCGTATAATTATGGTCCATCATATCAGCAGTCCTATAGGTCATCGGGTTATATGCCCCAACCGATTGGTAGATCAGGTACTACCTCTTTTGCCCAAACACTAGCATGGTGCCTATGGACCAGTGGCCACCTTGTCCTCCTACTGCACAGGGCCAGATACAGAGGGCACCAATACCAGTGCTAACCTCTCAGAATAGGTGCTATGTTTTCCATTCACTCGGGCATTTTACAAAGGATTGCCTACAAATCGACTGTGGTATAGAATCAGCCTCCTGTTCATAGGCCCGCCTTGACTAAGGTGGTCCACCTTAAGAAAAAATGTATGCATTATCAGCTAAAGAGGTTGAGGCAAGCCCCGATGTCGTAGTAGGTACCCTATCTATCTCGGGTATACCAGCTTATGTATTATTTGACTTTGGTGCATCACATTTTTTTATGTCTAAAAGATTTTCCAGAAAGATTGATATGATACTCAGGGCTCTAGAAAGTAAATTGATTGTTAGTATACCCACAGGCAAGGTGGCCCAATTAAATGAAGTGTATGGACCATATCCCATTGACATAGGTGGAAAGAAGCTGGATGGCCAGCTTATCAAATTTAATATGCAGAATTTTGATGTTATATTAGGGATGACTTGATTATCTACTCATTGGGCAAATGTCATGTGTGCCGAGAAGAAAATTAAAGTGGTGAGTGATGATGGTGAAGAGCTTGTGTATCAAGCAAGTAAGATAAAATGGCCTAAAGGGATTCTCATCTCTGCATTACAGGTGATAAAGTTATTGAAAGACGAATGTCAGGGCTATCTAGCTTTAGCATAAGATGTAGAGGCAAAGGTCACACAATTAAAGGAATTGAATGTAGTTAGGGAGTTCCCCGATGTCTTCCCAGATGATCTAACCCGACTCCCACCTAACAGGGAGTTAGAGTTTGCCATTGATTTGGTTCCTAGAGCTGCACCAATGTCTAATGCTCCATATAGAATGGCACCAACTGAATTAAAGGAGTTACAGACTCAGTTATAGGATTTTTCAGAGAAAGGATTTATTCACCCAAGTGTTTCTCCTTGGGGTGCCCCAGTTTAGTTTATCAAGAAGAAGGATGAGAGTTTGTATATATGCATCGATTACCAGGAATTGAACACATAGACCATCAAGAACTGGTATCCGTTGTCACGCATAGATGATCTTTTCGATCAATTACAAGTTGTTAAAGTATTCTAGAAGATCAATCTCAAGTCTAGTTATTATTAGCTCAAGATAAAGAGTAGTGATATACCCAAGACGGCCTTTAAAACCCGGTACGGCCACTATGAATTCCTAGTGCTGTCTTTTGGGTTGACAAATACATCAGCAGCTTTTATGGATCTAATGAATCAAGTATTTTATGATGTTCTTGATAAGTGGGTCATCATTTTCATCGATGACATCTTGATATACTCAAAAACTGAAGAAGAGCATGCACAACACTTGCGAATTGTACTTCAAAGATTAAGAGAACAACAGTTATATGCAAAATTTAGCAACCATCTTTTAGCAACGTACACAACGTATTCCATGTTTAAATGTTGAAGCAATATGTACATGTTCCATCACATGTGCTAACTGTGGAACTAGAGTACTTAGAGGCTGATATGACTTATGAGGATCAGCCTGGTAAAATCCTAGATCAGAAGATAAAGACTCTTTGCAACTGATCCATTACTTTTGTAAAGGTGCGATGGGCCAACCATTCACTTGAGGAAGCATCCTGGGAGAAAGAAGATGACATCCAAGCTAAATATCCTCATCTATTCGGACAACCAGGTAAATTTAATTTTGACAACGAAATTTTTAAAGAGGGGGGTAGATGTTGAGCCCTGCTCTTTAAACCCAATTTACTGACCAGTTGGTTCGATTTGGTTTTGCAAGGTCTGAACCAGAACGGATTGACACTGGTGCCCTATGGTACATGACTGTAAGGGTGACATCAAATATCGAGTGGCCATATAAGATTGAACCGGTACCCGAAGTGATTTGCACGCCTAAACCGTGCCCTTATACATATCACAAGGCCATGTACGAATAGGAAAGGTATGTTATCATATTTGAATGATAAGAACTTAGTCCACAAGACGAGGTGAGGGTGAGATATGCGTAGGATTACAGTTTCCCCAAGAATACAACAAGGTTAGCTTTGTTTTGGCTAGCTGGTGGGTGTCATTGGTAGATGCGAGACCCACCTATTGGGGTAATATGGGACCTAGGAAGCATAGCTTGGGTGAGCACATGTATTTTGGACTCCTCATCGAAATGAGATCTCGTATGTCCGATGATGTCGGGTATTTTGGTCGGTATCACGATTTAATTTGTTTTGGTCCATAAATGGGCAAAACCAAATGAACCATAGAAGATATTTATTGGCCATGGTATATATAGCACTTATACCTTTCTCTCTCTCCTATTTATGATTTTCAGCAAAGGTTGGTGAGGAGAGTAAAGAGGAGGGAGAAAAGAGGACGAAGAAGAAGAAGAAGAAGAAGACTAGGAAGAAGGCTTTCCCCTTGGATTTTGGAGCCACGTTTTACCTTTTCGTCGTCAAAGTAGTCATAGGTGTCTTGGGATCTATGTTTTGAGGTAAGTAACACTCTAACCAGATGGATTGTGATGAAACCCTCATGTGTATGGTCAAATCAAAGTAACAATGGAACCCTTTTGTGATTTCCTTGAAGGAACTTGGAAGGGAAACAAAGATTTAGGAGTTATTGAAGTGACATTTTGAGTTTTAGAAAGAGGATCTCAAGTTTGGGGTTTTCTTGAGCCAAGATATGATTTCGTCCCTAAAAACTTGATGATGACTTAGATTCATAGAATAATCACGTATATGAGGCTTATAATGTGTGGAAAATGAAGTGGGAACCACCCTATTGGGTCTCCAAGAGGTGGAATGAAGAAAGGAACGAAAATAGCAAAACCCACGGAATACCGGTGGGTGGTCACAGCTACTAGTGTGACCCCCTAGTCTTGCCTGGGCTTCTAGCCTAACCGGTGGGTAGGACCGGTGGTTGCCACACCTACCAGTTTGACCAACCAGTCTTCTCTGGGTCAACCGACGAGTAAGACCGGAGGGTGCCTAACCCGTCGGTGTGACCTACCAGTCTTTCTAGTGCCTTTGGACCTACCAGTATGACCCGTCAGTCTGGCAGATTTGCATAGGTGGGTTCTCCTACCCACCTATATCCCCCACCTATGGCCCAAATGAGCTCTGATAGAACTCAAACTTGCCGACAACCTTCTTCACGCTATTAAATACATCGTGACTATATCTTACGTCATATACAGTCCCAAATTGGACGTATTTCTAAACTCCTTATCTGTGCTAGGTTTCAAGAAACTCATTTCCCGCGCCTGGTCTTACCCGTACCATATGTGCATACTATTGTACGAAAATAGGTAAGTGGGGAGAGGACTTTAATCTTATTTTTGGAGTGTTTTTGGCATCTTATGCATTCATAGATTATATTGACATTCCGATTGCCATTTCCATGAATTTTCTTGATGTATAAATGATGCATTTAGAACTATACATGTTGTATCTTAAATTCTATATGCTTGTTACTTGCTTGGAATCTTGAGAATGGATTTATCATATGATGGAATATGGTGATGATTTACCGAACATATGTGGGATTTTTAGAATAGATGCCGTAGTCAGCTTGGAAATGAATGCATTAGTACACTGTGGAATGGGACACAGAAGTACTATGCAGTCGTACTATCTCATATAGGAGCATGTGGTTAGGATATCATATTCTTTGGTGCTATGACGCTTCCCAACAAGGATTTACGTGTTGGGTTATCACTTAGGGGAAGCATCGGTCACGGACCACCATGGTGGTTAGAAGTACACCTGGCTGATCATTAGGACAGTTAAAAATCTTGGCGATATATTCAAAGGGCCAATCATACTGCTTTTAATTTCTGCTGTGGTTCGGCCACGATTTACTTTTCTGTTGTGGTTCAGCCACAATTTATATTTCTGTTTTGGTTCGGCCACGATTTACTTTTTTGAGTGCTCACACTAGCCTTCTCCAAAAACTCTATAGGCATATCGCAGGATGGAGAACACGTCTCGTACCCGGGGTATACGTGCACTGTGGTTATGAGTAGTATGTAACCTATAATCTAGTAATGATTGTTTAGATGAAGTAGGTTTAAAACGAATCTCATGCATATAGTATCATTTGATTTGCAATTGCTTGTGTGCGTCTTTCTTTCCATTTACTGAGCTAGTGAGCTCACCCCTCATGTAAAAACCTTTTTAGATGATTTTGCAAGTTATTCAATAGAGGAACCCGTGCCGAGTCCCACCGACGAAACCTCAGTGGGGGATTGGTGGGCCCCCGAAGGATTCGATCACGGTGATTGTTGCCCGTGTGAGGGTTGTGTTTCAGGGCAATAGTAGCTGACTCTAATTGCTGTACTCTTTTGATTCTTTTCGTATAATTGCCCTTTTGTGCTCTCGATAGTTAAATTGTTATTTCTTATATAAATATCATGCCTACGGGTCCACATGTAAATACTTTATGTATAACAATTTGGGTATCAAGAGTATATGGGGAATCGCAGATATTTATATACAACAAGACTTCTGCTGTATTATATTATTATATTCCATTGAGTACTTGTGCTTGTTGTGCTGTGGTTATTGTATCAAATGATTCTGGTGGTTTTGGGTTACCCGGAGGAAACCCGATCACCAGTTCGGTTCTATGTTAATGGGGCATGACTGGAAGTATTTGGTGTCCCTCGGATAACTTGATCTATTTATCCCTTAACAACTGGTCAAAGATTACTTCAGCTCTGGATGTGTCAAACAAATATTTCACATTTGAATCATAATTTCAGGGCTGAAAGTTTCTTTGTGCAGTTATTCTATCTTGAGGCTTGGCGAAAAACTTACAAACATAGGGTTTGCCCTCTACAATCTCAGCCAGGTCAATTTCACAATCAATGGTATTGGCCGACTTCTGCTGGCCGAAACCTATAAGGGCCAAGTTATATGTTGCCCCTTTATATGTATTCACAACAAAGAGACACCTTTGCTCTTCTTCTTTCAGGATCTGCTTAAAGCAAGTTGCCTGTGCCACTAGCTAGCTAAGGTCTATAAATTCTTGGCCAGTGAACCTCTTTCTTAGTTCTAGGGACAAACCGCTAAGGGCCATCTTTGCAAATTCACCTTCTTGTAGACTGACGACACACCAATGCTTGGCCACTTTAAACCTATTGACAAATTGGCCAACAAATTCACCATTCTCTTCGTACATTTTTTCCATATCGGACACAGATACTATGGGCTCAGTCCTATAGAATTGGAGATGAAATTTATCTTGCATCTGTCCCCAATTCTGTATAGAACCAACAGATTACAATACCATGAAAAGGCTGCTCCGGTCAATGAGTTAGGGAATAGCCTTAGTTTTATAAGGTCACCTGCCCCTATAGTTCCACACTGGACAGTGAAATGAGCAATGTTTCCACCATGGACATATTATCTTCTCCAGAAAACTTGAAAAACTTAGGTATCTTCAAATTTCTTCTTATGTTAATCATGTCCAAATATTCTAGATACGGTTTTCGGTATACAGGTCTCATAACTAGTCAAAAAGCGGGATTAATCTAGTCTTGAATCACTCTAACCAATTCTTCCTGTTCAACCATCATGTGGTTGGCCTGAGAGATTAACGGCTCTGGAATAGTAAAAGCTGGGCTCCTTTGACCGTATCCCATATGGTCAAAGATGTTGTTTTCTTGCCACCCTGCCCCTTGAGGGTCTAGTATGTTCTGGCGAGAGGTAGGTGTTCTATCCTCATTCCTACGACCTTGATGACCTTGATTACTGGTTTGGTAAGGATAACTACCCAAAGGCACAACATTTGGCCCTGTTGCCACTAAAGTAGCAGATGTATATCAGGAATTGTTCACCGAGACGCTTGTTGATCTAAGAGCGATCGTATTGGCCAGTGCATACCATGAACTTTGCTGATTTACAGGGTTATTGTATATTACCTGTGGTCGTTGGTTGTTTCCAATGTTTCCTTCCTGGACTGCAACCCCTGCTTCCCAAGCCTACTCACCAAACCCTAGAGGGCTACTAGAGGAAGCTATGTTGGAATTAACTTGACCATTTGACCTGGGCTGTGGAATTGCAAGTGCCACCATTTGATCAATCTTGCAATATAGTGTTGTGTTCAGTAATTGGACTACTCTCTGGAATACATCTTCGGACATTGGCCGCGATGCTACTTGGACGGAGGTTTCTACCTGACTTTCTACTTCATTGGCTGCCATAACCTGCTGGTCTACAGAAGATTGTCCAACTTCTGGATTTGGACTAGAAGCTTCTGTAGGGCTTGGTGTTCATTGCCGCTTAGAGCTTCTGGTGTTTCCTCTAGTCTGAATCACCATGTTGACAAGTTGTCCCACCAAGTGTGCCAAAAAGATGTTGGCACAAAAACTTTTCTTGTGCTACGGTCAGTTAACCGTGTTAATATGTGCGTGGGCATGCCAGAATCCTTCCTGACCGGATTCAAAATCAAATCTGACTTCGATCAAAAGATCTGGGTTCTACTCTTGCCCCAATAGCTCCAGGGACTTTTGTTAGTTAAAACCTTCAAAGGATGAGAGAATAAATTGTATTATATCCCTCAAAAGAGTTTTTGAAATACAGATCACTAAAGCCTAATGTACAGACTCTGTGGATTAGAAATTCAAAGAAGTGAACGTAAGAATTCTACTCCATCTCTAATTCTAAATACGGGAATGAAAAGTATAAAAATGAAATAAAGAGTTGCATTTTTGTTAGGTTTGTTTGATTTTTTGATTGTGTCTCTTGGGTGAATTTTTCTCCATATATACCTTGAATCCTTTAATTGTTCCATCACCCACATTGTTTGCCCACCTCGCTCATGAAATGGTCCTTCCAATGCATTGTCGCCACCTGTTCCATTAACTTCACCTTATGCAAGCATGCTTTAACCGTTCTAGTGAACTGGTATTGTATTACATGTAAGTGATAAAGCGATATGGTTAACCCATGTTTACTTTCATATACTCAAAATTGCCCCTGCCACGTCATTAGGGCGTATTTTGAATTTTTGGCACCAACAATTGCCAATATCACAAAAGTTGTTCAAGACATTGACTACTATTGTTTCTGATACAAATTAAAATTGCTTAACATTGACTGCTATTGTTTCTGATACAAATTAAAATTGCTTAACCAATCGCGTACATGTGATTCACAACTTAGTGAAGTTATTTTGATTGTGTTTAGTATGCATTTCTATTCTAAGAATGCACATTCCCATTCTAAAGCTGTGGAATATATTCTTAGTTGAGAATGTGACGCTCTTTAGTTATTTGTTTGCAATTTTTCGCTAATGGTCAACAAAATGGAATTAAAATAGAAAATATAATACATGATTAATATTCAGGCATTCTTAGACGGCAGACATTCAACCAAAATTATTTCAAACTCCCACCTTCGACAAGGCCATCAACAGCGGAAACAAATAAAATCCACAAATCAATTGAACCTATATCTAGTATGTTGCAATTTTTTCCAAGATATCTGAAATAATAAAATCTGGAGAAATATCCCATTGCTCAGATCTATTGGACTTTGCAACCTTTTAACAAGTGCATCCGCCACCGAAATATCCTCACAATAACAATGAGATATATACCACTGGATCGAATTTAGATAACTTGCCAAGTGGTTCCAATAATGAATAAAAATCCAAGGGAACTTTTTTCTTGAGAAGAACTCCACCACCGCTTTCAAATCACATTCAATCCATAAATGACAAACACCTTTCCTCTTTGCAAGCTGAATACCCCTGAACACTGCATTGATTTCTGCCATATAATTTGAAGGCACTCCAAGATATTTAGAGAAGCTAGCAATATGTTCCCCATCAAATGATTGCAGTACTCCACTAGTCCCTGCTTGTCTAGGGTTTCCCAACGAGCATCCATCAACATTCAACTTTGTCCAGCTAGTTACAGGCACCCAAAAAATTCCACCACTCCATGAGGGGGGCAACTAATTTTTTTGATACCCAAAGACATTGAAATTAGCATACCCCTCATTGAAAGTACTTTGAAAGGAGATAGCAGAGATGCTTTTTGAATAGCCTTCATAACAGCCTTCACGATAGACTCCACCCCGCTTTAAGCATTATCAAATCTCCTTTTATTGTGCTCAATCCATATTTGATAAGGAATTGAAATAAATATGGCCAGCCAAATCTCCTTCAACTCTGCAACAATTACCTTCCTTTCCACCAGGTACATAATTCCTTCATGGAATCAAATCCCAGCCATATCAAGTTGAAAAATCTTAGGATCCTTATCCAAATTTCTGAAGAAAGAGGGTAGCAAACAAATATATGAAAAGGACTTTCACAAGCATTATGGCAAAGAACACACTTGGAAACTGATATGCCATATGCCCGTTGACTGGTCAATGCTCAAGAGGTCCTATCTCCGACCTCATTAGTACGAGCATGAAAAGACCTTTCCGACCAGCAGAAGGAATCCCGACCTCACGATCCACTTGAACACAAAGCCCTTATACCGATGTCCAACTTAAACTATGATTAGAGTAACCTAACCAGGATTCAGGTAAGACTCTTGATCGACCGATTACTCTACATAAGAATGAAGATATTGAGACCTAAGTTTGGCATCGGAGCCTGGTCCCAAAGCTCTCTCCAGGCCAGTTCTTAACCTGTGTTGTGCAGGTTCACGTCACTCGGAGCCATGCAACAACAGAAATCAATAGGGGATTTGAGCCGCATTATTGCAAACCTCAATCAATGAATGAGAATGAACTGGTGGGAAATTCCAACTTCTATACTGAATGAAATCTAAAACTTTTGCTTTATAGTTTTCAGAAAAATCCAGATTCCAGGCTCAACTATTCCTCTAGAGTGAAGTCACCAAGCCAACGATACTTCCAAAACTGAATCTGAATGCCATCGCTTCTTGATAGTTTACCAAAATCCAAACCTTTTTGATACCTGGAAGAATGTTGGACGAAAAATAATTTCTTCTAATTGAACCATCTTCTAGTAAATAACGATTCCTCATATAAGAAGTAAAAATTGACTTATCAATCTTTATTGCCCAACAATGCTTCGCTATAGTAATAGTTTACTATAAAATTGATCTTGATATTATAATAGTTAATTATTTTTTTCATCATAAAAATAGGCATAGAAATCATATGCATACCACTAGGCATGTGGCCAACTTGCCCAGCTCAAGGTGAGAGAAAAAAAAAAAATATTTGAATCAAGGCTCTTTTGGGCACGCAGGAGAACCTTGAGGTTGACACAAGAATGCCCTGGGTCGGTCGCGAGCTATGGAGAACCATGGACAAGAGTTGGATCTTGAGCCTCATAGTGATGTTGACTAGGTAATTTCTAGGTTGAGAATGCAAGAGTGTATATTCCTAAATATGGAAGCATAGATATCTTGTAATGGCTCTCTCACCGAGGTCGTCTATGGATGTCCCAATGGATCTAAATATGTTTGTTGTTCTTAGCCTATAAATAGTATTTAAACCTTGGGTTCTAGAGTGAAAAAAAAAAAATGTTTGTTGTTCTTAGCGTATAAATAGATATTTAAACCTTGGGTTCTAGAATGAAAATTGTAGTATTTTCAAAAGATAAAATAAAGAGTTTCTAGGCTATGTTTGATAACTAAGGCTGTGTTTGGTAGCCAAGAGAAGAAAAGAAATGAAAAGAAAAAAGTACACATTTTTTACTTTTTTCTTTGGGTTAAGAATTTTTCTTTACACTTGATATGTCTTCACCCAAAAGAAGATTTCCCTTTTCAAATTTTTATTTTGTTCCCCCAAAAATTTTCTTGCCAAAAACACACGAAAACATGAGAAAATATGAAAACATAATTAGACAAAAAATGAATGATTACACAATGATTTCCTATGTGTCTATCTCTCTCTTAAAATTCAACATTTTTTGAATTTTTTTTCTTTTCTTTTCTTGGTAACCAACACATATTCTTTTTATTTTCTCACCATTTCTTCTCTTTTCTTTTCTTTTCTAGATTCTTTTTTCGTTTCTTTTCTTCTCTTGGCTACCAAACATAGCCTAAGAGAAGAAAACAAAAAAAACAAAAAAAATACAAAAGAAGATTCAATATTTGAATTTCAAAATTTCCCTTGGGAATTGTGAAGTTTCCTTTTACTCAAAAAAAAAAAAAAAAAAACAAATTCTTGTCAAAAACACAAGAAAAAATAAGAAAGTACAAAAAATTTTCTTTTCTTTGCTTTTCTTCTCGGGTATCCAAATATATATATTTATATTTTCTCACTATTTCATTTATTTTTTTCCCTTTTTTTTTTCTCCCTTTTTTTCTAGATTCTTTTTTCTATTCTTTTCTTTTCTTCTCATGGTTACCAAACACAGCCATAGAGTAAAATCAATACATGAAAAAGGCCAATGATGTGCTAAATTTGAATATCAAAAGGTCATATCTCTTCTAAATTTGGGAGTGTTTATTGTTTGTGCTTCAATCCAAATCACCATTCTTTGTGGTGCCTAACTCCATTTTAATTCACGTGCGACAAGTTAAAACAATGCCATAAAAATAATCTTGAGTTCTAATACCATCTATTCGAAAGCAAGGCCTTCCCATCTACGTTCGAGTTAAAGGTAAAACACACAAATGTGTATATACAAAATGTTTGAAATAAAAGACCAAAACCAAGCAATAACTAACTAAACCACAGTACCAAATTTTTATGGAAAACCCTTCAATATCTAAAGAAAAATCAATAGGTAAATTTGAGAGATATCCATTATTTAAACAATATAACATCTGCTTTTCTGCTCAAGCCTTTGTCCAAACCTAGAGGTTTACAATAAAATATGGGAGAACAATAACGAATCTAGGAGATACAAGATTATCTCATTAGCAACAGACTATGGAATTTACCTCCTCAAGAAATCCAAAAAGTAAACCAAAAAAATACTAGATTAATAAACCCAAAGTGAGAAGGTCAATGACACATTTTATTTAATTTTTGAAACTGATTAGTATTCCATATGTGAGAATAATAGGCAAATCAAACCTTCTCATACTCAGAAATGAATTTGCATATGTGAGGCATGCTTTTGTAAAAATCTCTCTTATATGAAAGAAAGTTTCTTACACTAGATGTGACACCTAAGAATACGACAAGTCCGTTTGGGAGATCGATGAGGTATCCCCCAAAAAATACAATAAGTATTAGAGAGTTTGGGAGATCGATGAGAGTGTAAATTTTTGTCCCACATCACCTAAGAAAAGATTGTTGGACTAGTTGATAACCTCTAGCCTTCTTAACATGGCACGTGTTTTAAAATCTTAAGGCCCATAGACCAATGAGGACAATATTGTGCTGAGGTTAATAGGGTTGGGGCATTACTGGTTGTATCAGAGACGACCCCGACAGCATGTGGGGCCACATAGGGACATTATGCCCAAAGACGAGGGGAATATGACACCCCAAGAATACAACAAGTGTATCAAACCCGTTTGGGAGACTAGTGAGGTTTCTCCACCAAAAATACGGTAAATACAAACTTTAATCTCACATATCCTACAGAAAGATTGTTGGACAAATTGATAATCTCTAACCTCCTTAACATGGCATAATGCGTTTTAAAATCTTGAGGCTTATGGGCCAAATAGGACAATATTGCACCAAGGTTAATGATGCTAGGGGCTTTATAATGGACTACTTCCCCTAGCTTATGATAGTCACTCTGGTTTTTTTTAGATAAAAGTCATTTTGACTATTAAAAGATGGAAATTCCTTTGATAGGCCGTGTGTCACTTTTTTGAATGTGTTGGATCCCGTATAATAATCAAGCCCTTTACCCTCAAATTCAAATATGTGGGTGCAAAATGCTATCCTGCTCTACTGTTGATAGAAGCCTGCTCATGCTGCTTTTTTTCCTTCTCTTCATATAGACAAGAGCGCTAATGGACACATGATCACCATTGCACATTGGCACGAGCAATATTTTGATTGCTATTAGTGTGCCGTTGTGCAAGAACACACAACCTAGCACAGTGACCAAAAAATTTTGTAGATTACTATTCCACTGTTGGGATGAACTCTTCTACACACTGGTGGGACTATTCACTAAGGCTCTCTTTGGTATAATTTATATCTGTATTTATTTTATATTCTTGAAGAATCGTTTGTAACGATAAATTATAGTTCACAAATAATAATCGTTTGGTTACTATTTGTATAATAGATTGTATAATGAAAAATAGGTTTTGTATATATGAATAGAATAAATTCTCTAATTTATGATTTCTAATTCTTTCAATAATTTTATCAAACGTGTGATACACACTCTCCTCTATGTACCGATCTTTGAAAAGCACATCCATCCACTACTGCCCCTTGAAACCTCACTGTTGGCCATCGCTGCCCCTACTGTCTGTGGCAACTAATTCCTTCAACATGCCCTCAAACATACAAATCCTGAAATTCGATACAAGCAATAACTGGGCAATGCCTAGATCTCCCATCCACGGCAAACTTAGAGCTCCCCCAATAGCTCGAGTTGAGTGCCAAGCAAACTCCTCCAATTGCAGTGAAAGACTCAAGAAGTCAACAACGTTTCAAAAACCTTAATCTCAGAACAAAAACTAAGGAATATGAAAGCCACCTACCATTTGTCAGTGTTGCTGTCGAGAATCTGTAGAAGGTTGAACGTTGGTCCTGCAAGATCACAGAAGGCAGTCCCAGAGATGGCTCCGGGATTAATCCTCTGATGCCCAAGTTAGAGACATGTGCAACAGTATTCAGAGAGTAATGGCGAGTGAGTGAACTTACCTTTTGCTTCCTTCTGGGCTTCTTCTTATAGAGTCGGGTCCCGTAGAGTCCAACTAGGAAACGTCCTTATGCTCTTGAAGGGCTTGGGATGGTTTGGGAGGACTCTATCCTTCACATTTTCCTTCCTCTGTGGGGAATATTCCTTTTTCAGGTATTATCCCTCTTTAGGTAGATAGAGTCCTATTACGACTCTCCTACCCAAAGAGGACTCAAGTCTTCTTGTTATCCTGGTATTCGAAGTTCGTGGTTAGATGTGGTGCTCTGGATATCCCCTGTAACTGGATGTCACGTGTCCATATCTTATTAGACGGCTAATTTGAGCGTATCAGTCAGTGCTAAGGAATGTGCTCCCATCAATCGAAATCCAAAGCCATCCAAGATCCCCCAATTTCCCGCCGTTTAAATATATTTTCTTTGCCAGACACTCACAAAGAGAGGCTTTCGGTCTTATTAGTCAGCGGCTGGGATAGTATCTCAAATCTCAATATCTCTGAGAGAGAGAGAGAGAGAGAGTAGTTTTGCCTACTACTATATCGACACCAACCCTGCAACACTTGCACCTCGCCCCTCCAGCATGCACTCCTCTTTCTCCCACAAAAAGCAACCCTTGAGGTGGGAGAGTTTCTAGTTAGATTTCTTTTTTTTTTTTAGGATCAAAAGACTCTTTTACCCTTGATTTGGAATGATATACAACACTTCTCCATTAAAAGTAGTGTTAAAAAAAAATTGATTTTTTGTCTATTTTGTGATTTATGATTTATTTTAATTTAAAATAAATAAAAATAGGTGTTATAAATTATATCAAACAACTATAAAAATAGAAATAAGTAAGATAAATATAAATAAAAATCAAACCAAAGAGAACCTAAATGACTAACTCAATCGGAACGAAGAAGACCCGATATCTACTACATTCGCAGTCAATGAAGATAGCGACTTGATTGCACTATAGGCAAAGACATCCCGTTCCTTATGATCTGCTATTTCTTTGAATTTTCCCATGCTTTTCCTAATGTTCTTCAAATGACAATGTGTGTGAATGGCATCTAACTTTTTTGTTTTTGTATTTTGTCTTTTGTATTTTGGTAAAGGGATCAATCCAACCACGTAAGCACTTACTAAGCAGGAATCTACTTTTTTTCTTGGTAGTTGCATGGGTCTATTTCACGTGCTAAGAATTCTTCTCTTAGAATGTCACTTGTTCCAATCTACTAATAAAAGCCAAAGACTCCTGATGAAGAAAAATAAAAGCCAAAGACCTAAAGACTCAAAAATTCCAAGACACTAACAACAGTCCAACCCCACTCTACCAACAAATAGGCCCCACTGCCATATATGCGCAGAAATTTTATTAGCGGACAAACATATATAGCCTTTTTGAAATTACTTTCTATTTTCTGTCGTCATGTGAGTAGCGGGGAAGATGAGTGTCTGGATTCGACTCTTTTCTTTAACGTCTATCACCTAGGTTGGCTCATCATAGTTATTCGGGTGAGCACCATGTGGCGAGACGATGATCCAACAGTTTGAGAAAAAATAAAGAAAAAAAAATGAGATGGTGACAGAGATTCAAAGAATGAGGCATCAAGAACCATTGGATCATCGCCTCATCTTATGACGCTCGCTGAGATAGCTATGGGCAAGACTTGGACGATAGGCACTAAAGAGAGGAACTGGATCTTGAGTGTGTCGTGGCCATGGCCCATAACCCATAAATGGGTCAGATAGAGAAGTTGCCCATATGACGATGCCAGAGCTATTTATGATGGGTTGGATTATGTTCTTCCCAAATGGGCTTAAGTGAATAGTTAGGCCTAAACTATTTTCAGCTCTTGTGGGACCATAAGGGGTATGGGTGATCTATGCGATGGACCTATTTGCTGCAAGTTAATTGAACCCAAATGGGCTTCACCAAAAAAAAAAATGAACCCAAATGGGCTTTTCAGTTGAGAAGTTCAACACTATTTTTGGTTCATAGTGGCCCATTAATTTGTTTTATACTTGATGCATACTTGGGTTTTTGTAGAAACCGTTGTGGACCCATGGACATTACTACCGTTTTAATTAATAATTAAATTTTATTTAATGTTTGGGTAATTTTGGGGGGTATGGAAATTGATCTTTCTTATGAGATGTCACATGTTATGACATGACATAGGATGGGTTCCAAATGGGCTTATGGTGCGTGTGGGGCGTGCTTCAAGTGGTTGGGACTTCTGAAAATTGTTTTAAATTGAACGACATATATAGGCTACCTTCCATCTCTGGATCATATACTGGGTTTTGCCTTAGAAACGGCCTTTTAGAATCGTTGAATTGGTTGGAGAGGTAGCAAATCCTTAGAAGAGAGTGTCTCTCTTCTGATGGTAATAATTTCTAGAGGGGGGGGGGGGGGGGTTGTTATAGTTCTCAGCTTTTATTCAGCAATTAGAGGAGTAAAGAACACGAAGAAACTCCCAAAACCCATTGAGAATTAAAGGATCTGAAACAATGGTCTTAAATTCATTCCCCAGACACAGAAAATGCATGAAATCAGAAAAATATAGTTGAGGATTCACTTACAAACCATTATCAGATGGAACGCTGTTAGAATATTTTCATATGGGCTAATTATGTGGTCTAATTAAGTGAAATATACGGGCTTTTAATTAGTTTAATATGAGCTGATTAGTGTGGGCTTTAGTTGACCATTGGACTTGTGATGAGTGAGTCCATTGGGAAACTTTATAAATAGAGAGCTAGGTCCCTACTTTAACCCTAATCTTATTCACAATATGCATTCTGGAGAGAGAGAGAGGGATATGGAGAAAGAAAAAGAGAAAGGGTTTCTTGTGGCTTCCTCCTTTGTGCATTCAGGTTCTTCATCTAACCAGTGATCATAAGGGAATAGAGGAGAAATACCTTGTTACGTGGATCAAAAGGTTTTCTTTGTTTTACTATGAATCCCAAACAAGGTATGCTTTTATAGTTTATAGTTTCTATCCCATTGTTCTTGGTGTTTTTAATCTATCTATGGTAATCTATTGGGTCTAAGGATTAAATCTTGTAGAGAGATTTTAATCCTACAAACACTAGCTCACAAGAGATGTTAGACTCCCTTCTCCACCCGAGATTGCCGATAATTGCAAGAGATTGGGGAGTCAATGTTGCATAAACCTCTCAATCACCAATCCCAACAGTTATGTGTTTGAGATTTGGGTGTTTTGTTCTTAGAGGAATAAAAGGGTATAATGGTCCTACTATATTAAGTTGTTTTTCCACTAAAGGGTAATATGACCTTTTGAAGTTTAAAACTAATGGTATACTAACACCGTCAAAGCCAGGAGAGGAGACATAATTCCTTCAAATGTTTGGATCCATATGTAATTTCAGAAAAATACAAAAGGGGCGTAATTTTTCCTATATTTTAAGTCATGACATGTGACTTTGGGTGAATTTTTGGCAAATTAAGGTTTTCTTGTCCCACATTAGATGTAAAATCCTTGTGAGGCCCATGGGCATTGAACCCTTATAATTAATTATGGTTTAATGTTTGGATAGGTGTGGTAAATTCTTGGAGCAATGGTTGTCTATCGTGGGTGTGGTGGTGCGAAAAGCATCGAACGATTGAGATGATATTGGCACATTTTCCGATGTCATTTCATCCATCGGATGCTCTCCGCACCGCCTCACCCGCGGCAGAGGATGTTTTCACGAATTCTTGTACTTGGTTCTACTAAAATGGAAAAAGAGTAATTTCCTGTGCATGAGATGTATGCTTGTTATGATAACATTTACTGGATTGTCAAATATTGGTAATTTGAAATATGATTTTGAAAGAATTAATTTTCACATAAATGATATGAAAGAATTAAATGCATGAAATGTTGAGTAGTTATGGGATTTTTAAATTGAACCATGTGACTGGGTTATTTTGTGGATGACATGCAACTATGTGGATAGGAAATTTCTCTCTCTTTCTCTATCTTTTTTTTTCTTTTTTTTTAATAAATAAATATACTCTCGAACAGCCAATTTGGTGGTTTTGTTTCCTGCGGTTTGTTTATAATGGCAATGTAAAATAGAACCAGCATTTTATTTTATTTGTTCATGAGCTGATCGGAGAAGATGATCGCTTGCTTGAAGCAACCAAGTTTCCGATGGAGTTTTTATTTTTCTATATTTGCCATGTAATTGTTCATTTGGACGTCATTTGCATTACTACTTAATGAGTTGAATGGGAGTAATAATGAGTAGGGATGTCAATCAGTCGGGTTGGGTCAATCTCGGTCCGGCCTAATCGGGCCTGGCGGTATGAAATTCTTGCATCGTGAACGTCCGTTTACTTAAATGGGTCTGGGTTTGGAGGGCATGGTACGGTTTGTAATCGGGCTGGTCAATGTTGAGCTTTAATCGGACTACCTTAAACGGGCCTTAAACTGGCTATGGGTCTATTTAATTCTAAACGGGCCTTAAACTGGCTATGGGTCTACCCTAAAATCAATTTTTTAAGTGGATTAAACTATTAACTTTAAAACTAATGGAGGAGAACATTCACAATTCCGGAAACATATCCAATGGAATCATGTTTTTAAAATGTAATCTAAGTTACAAGAATTACACTCTTCTTAACAATTGAATGATCCAAGAACATTACAAACCTGAAATTGGATTTTTGATTCACAGGTGTACATAATACAATGAAAGAAAAAGCATACTTTGGGCAACAGTCTTTCCCTTCAATTATTATACTACTTTGGGAGTTGTTTGACTATGTTAGTTTTTTATAGATATTCTGCACATTGTTTATACTCAATCTTATTATTTCAATGAAAACCAAGCTGTCTATCTGTGCCAAATGTTTATCTATCTTTTCTCTATATTGTCTTTCTTCACAGTGAAATCACTAAGGTCACAATACTTCTCATTGAAATCTCATATGTTAATTGTGTTGTAATCAACTATTAGTTTAGTCCTACCTATTTCTTACTCATATTTTGTAATATTAGTGGTAGAATAGGTATTTACAATTTAAGCATTTTTCTAAAGGGGATCGGGTCAGTCAGGCTAATTGAGTCGGTTCTAACGGGCTACTTAAGTGAGTCAGGCCGGTCGGGCGCCCGACGGGCTACTACTCTACACCGTAAACGTCCGTTTAATAAACAGGCCGAGCTTAAGCCCAATACGTTTATTAAACGGGCCAATTCAAGACTTGCCTTAATCGAGTAAGGCTGGGTCGGGCCTACTGGTGTGGGCTCAGGATTGACACCCCTAATAATGAGACTATGTTATTCTCACCCATCATAGAAGCTAAGTGACTTTCATGTGTTAAAAAAATTAATTTGACTCCAAATGCAATTCCATAATCATTAAAGTAATTTAATTTTATGTGATGTTTATTTTAGCTGTTGAAGACGAATGTATGATTTATCATATGCGATTTAAAGTTAGTTTAAATATATACAATGTAATGTATAACAATGCGTTAAATATCGATATGATTATGTTTATATGTGTGTTCCACGATTCCTCGTTACAAACCAAGTGTGATATAAGAAACCTTAACGGGTGGAATTCTGATAGCCTACCGTGCTCAGGAGCTATAGAGATTTTGTTAGCCAATATTGGTAAATCCCAATAGGATTTTGTATATGATTAGTCAGCAAGATGGTCTACACACATCTCCTATGAGATGGGAAGTGAATATGGTCAATGAGAGTATATTACGATAATGGATACCTCACAATACCATGATCCACTCCATGACAACGGGTATACACTTGACCTTTAGTAATCACTTTTAATGATCTTCTTGCATCCTAAGCTCATTTCCATGCATATTGGCATTCTTGGTTTAGTAGACGCATTTTGGTAATTTATCACCTTATTTTTGTGAGCATTTTTCATACGTTCGTTTCATATTCTTAGTGTCATTAAAACATGTTTTATATTTTTTTTTGAATTTGTGCACTTTTGCCCCTGGGTAATTTCATCATTTTAATCATTTTGGTATTTAATTTTGCCGTAAGGTAGAGGTCATATTTTTCAATATATTAAATCTAATTTAGTTGTTTGTGATTTATTTATAAGTCAACCTTAGGACTTTGACCTTAGAGTTAGGTTTCTATATTAGTAGGCAAGCTAAATCTCCCAAATTAAACTAATTAGGTGCATAACATATATAAACAATAATATACAACATGATTATATTATTGGAAGACCAGTTCCGGATGGTTCCTAACACCTTCTCACTTACCTGGTGATCTGGGCAAACCACACCATTATTTGGAGTTAATTCAGTCTCCCTCCCACAAAGGAGGAACACCATTTGCAGGTTCTAGACCCTAATGTAGGTGCGGCATCTCCCCTTTTACCTCCATTCACCCTCTTGCGACATGAGAGCATATCCTTTGGATATGTTGAATTTTTTATTACGTATGCCTACATATTCTACACCAATTAAAATTCTTATGTGATCCACTCCAACGTATACAATTATATACACTCACACTTGTATCTTGGAATCATCATTCCATAAGACAGTGTGACAACCATATGAATGGAAAGCACAACTCCAAGCCTAATCGTTGATATTTTTAGGTGAAAATCCGAAGAACAATTATGATTCATTAATATCATGCATAGTAAAATTAATTAAATAACTTAAGGGCAAGGGAATGCTATCTCTTGATGTAGGTACACAACAACGGACATAATCAACGAAAAAATGCAGACGAGCATCTTCAATGGGGTTCTAATCAAACCCACTATGTCTAAACATAGGCACATTAAGAGATTGCGTTCTTTCTTCCATAATTTAATTATCAGATGTGATGGATACACTTCCACCAATAGACAAGACAGACTAGTTTGAGGTCTAATACTATGCAAAACGTGTCGAGTTGCTAATTCCTTCATGACAAGAATACATCTCCACTTTTGGCTGGTCAATGAAGATAAAGAATATAAGAAAGTATTCTAGAATTCCAAAAGTCCAGAATAGCAGGGAGAAAAGAGGAGCACACTGATGAGGACTTGCAAGTGACTGAAACCAACGGATGAGCGACCAATTATAGTTAGTATTATTAAGAGTTGTTAAAAAAACTTCCCAACCACTTTAGAGTGCAATTTCTTTCACATGAGTTATTATATTATGGAAAAAATAACATTATTGGTCTGACTTGGAGAACGTCCAGGCAGAGCAAGTCGTGAAATCACTCAGCTGCCCTGTCATAGCTGAACATTTTCACGTCTAGTTGTGTTTGGGTGTTCTATATGCCAGACAGGTAGAGCTCAAATTCCTTATTATTGTATTAGGGAGAGAGAAAGGCTACTCTATAGATAGAATCAAACTCGACGGTAGTCGTTATGGTGGTTCAAGCTCACTTTATTCATTGGTATGCTTATCAGGATTTCTTAGCCTCTATTAGTTGGAAGATTACCTATTGTTTATGAGAAGCAAATGTAGTGGTTGATTTCTTAGCTAGAGCAGCAAAGACAGGAGAATATGGTTTAAATGTCTCTTTCCTTGCTCATATCAGATCAGAGATTGCTCATGATACGGATTCAAGGCCAAGGAATGTATTAGTAGATTTATCTTATCCTACTGATGGCCATGCCAAAGATGGGGGTTTTTTAAATCTATTTTTTTTTCAACGATTTGTACTTTTTTTTTCATTTTATTAAAATCTCTTAATCTTTAGCAAAAAAAAAAAAAAAAAAGAGAAGGCTAACCTGCTTGTGGCTCCCCAAACGTCCAGTCATTATGGGGAAGTGAAAGTTTCGCAGCCCCTCCTATCCATGTTTTGGAGGTGGGCAGAACGCAAACAGGTAGCATCTCTTCTTCTTCCTCTTTCTTTTTTTTTTTTTTTAATATTGATTTGCTTTGATGCATGGATCTCACATGAATGATACATTTTTTAGAAAACCAATTGGTGTGGAGTGCAGATTTCTCACCATAATGGCAGTGTGGGAAACCCTCTCCCTAACCTTTATAATGAAAAAAAAAAAGACAATTAAAAATTGACTTAGTATTGGTACCTTGTTGCCTACAGAAGAATGGATTTATTAAAAAGAAGGGAAAAAGATTGTTATGCTGTCCTTATAGAGATTCTTTTATACCATTCTCCTTACATAATAGATAATGACCCTCACACTGATACACTCTCTTATTGTGATTATATGAACCTTACACAAATGATTCCATTTTCTAATTCTTCATTTGTGAAGGGTGCAAATCCTTCTCGCACTGCCTCTGTATGAAACCCTCCCCAGAAAGTAAATGAAAACCCGTGGGCTTGTGTCCAAAATAAATCACATGCGTGTGTCATGTACCTAGCTGTGTGGACGACCTTAAAATAAAGAATTGCTTATTCATGCATGCATCCATTTTCCCTGAATGGAGGGGACATAAAGAGACCTGTGAGCTGTGAGTCTTGTTGACCATCGTATGCAGATAATGCCATTCCTACTCCTCTGGCTGCTACTTCTCCTCCGGTCCCACCATTTTGGTGATATCAACAATTCTAGCTTAATTGGGAAAAGAATTCTCAGGCATCTTTTGAAAGTTTTGGCTCGTGGAGTCGTAAGCCAACTTTCATTATCTGGTATGCCAACTAAAACTTCTTAATCAATTGAATAGTCTTACTTTGGCCCATATATTCCCGCAGACAACTCTACGTAATTAACAATCCAAATGCATGACTGATTGCATTATGGGTCAAAAACTATTTTCTGATGGAACACCATTCCGAGTAGAATGGGCCAAATTTTTGCATTGCTTGAGTATATGGTCTAATACTGTTGTAAGAGAATAAATAAAGGGTAGTGTTAGACTTATTTATAATATAATAATATTGTAAATGATACATAGATCTTAAGTCGTAGTCCTTGCTTGTTGTAGAGATTAGGTACACTGGTACAATAGTAGTTGATGTAGAAGATTCCGTAGAGGGTGAAGTCGTATAAATATACTCTCCTTAAGGTGTTGAAGGATCCCTTTTGTGCAGACTAGGTTGACCTGCTTTTTTATCTCCAAGATAAAATTATCCCCTAATCAGAAAGGTTGCACTCCTAAGTGTGACAATGAAAGGAGTCCACAAGCTATACTAATAACTCATGACAGAAGAGAATATAAGAACTAGACAAGAAGACAGAACGTATTTGACATAAAGAAAGACATTGTAAACCTACAAAATACTCTCTGGATTTGTTACTTCTTAATTGCCTATAGACATTGGGTATTTATAGGCCTAAATGTACCTGTACGTTAGGTACTTATATGTATAGGTATGTCTTTCACAGATAAGATGTATCTATATTTACTCTCTACAATATATGTATAGGTGTGTGCTGATACAAGGTATGTACAAGTACATAGTCATATGTATTCAGTGTCAAATATACCTCACATATATTCATGGTATTTGGTTGTGGAACCAAAACTTTAATTTGAAATTTCAAATTTTTGAAGCCAAAAATTTTGACAAAAAAATAAGGCAAAGGAGGACCCATACACACACCCGAACCCAAACCTCAGCCTCCGGTCCGACTTGGCACGCGTGCATGCATGATTGATGAAGCACCCGAATAACCCTACACATGAGAGAGTAGAGAGATTTCTCTAAGGAACCCTATGTTCCTTTAAGACTAATTCTTATATGTATACCTTAGGAAACTTGTAAAAGTTTCCAATGTGGGACTAAACTTAAGCTCACTTGCTTTACTTGTCAAAATGACTCAAAAGAACAAAAGAATACGTACTAGAGGGTTTTTACTTGATGTTCTAAAACTTAAAAGACCAATAAACTATAAAATTAGGGAAAATGTTTCCACCATGCTTCATTTTTTTTTTTTTTGACTATATATATCGGTCTCATGTGGACTATACCGTTGTCTAGATAACCATTGTGTGTGTGTGATGCGATCGTGGGAACCCTCTCCCATAAAATTAATAATTAAAAGAAATGGGAGATAAGAATGAGGGTCCTGCATGTATTATGAGAGAAGGTTCCCCATGACACTAGCATGAGGGGAATATCCCATGCCACACCAATGGTGGAGTGGGGGAATGGTATAATCCACATAGACCCACATGATCAAGATAGGAGAGAAAATAATAATAAAAAAAAAATCATATGAGAAGCAATAGTATAGGACGTTATGGGGAACTTTTTCCTGATCCATGCTCTTCCAAAGAACACATAAACTCCATTTAGTCTAAGGGAAATAAAGGGACAGAGACTGAAATCAAATCAATGCTAAAGAGAAAATTTTTACAATCATTACCTCACATGATGATGTAAGTAATTGGAAGATATACCATATTTAGTTATTAAATTTCACTTTACATTGAAAACAAATTCCTCTACTTGAAAAATGATGAGGCAAAAGTGTATATGTATGACTGTGCAAGCCATGCGATAGGGACAAATGGACTGATCAAATACCATAACCCCCCTATATGATGAATCACACAAGTGTATGAACTCATCCCCAAAAGTAAAATAAATTTTGGTGAAGTGTTTCCTGTGGGGGAGTGTGGCTCTTACGCATGCATGGGGCCAATTAAAACTTGTATGGAAGGATCAATAGGGGGCGTTATTTTGCATCTCATGGGGGTGGACCGGTCTTTTTGCCTCCCAATGTGTTTGGGCACATGGGCCACACTCCCACGCAAAAATCATTTTTCCATAAATTTTACACTGAAAAACATATTTACGAAATATTGTAAGAATTTTAAATAGGTAGCACAATCATGATTACAAAGGTTTCCCTTTTGTTTTCAGAAGTGATTTCACTTTCCTTTAAAATTCTAGGTATTAATTAGAGTTTGTAAAACAATGTTTATATTCCAAATAACTATTTTTGAGTCAGAAAATAATTTTTTTTTTTTTCTGATATTTTGGAGTAATTTTGTATAAAAAAACTGTTGTATGGTAAAACTACAAAACATTGTTTCTTCTTTTATAGTAAAAACAAAAACACGTAAGGAATGCATATTAATAGAAGTACTTCTTTTAGTGGCAGTGATGAAGGTGGTGGTAATGGCGATGGCAGAGGTGGTGGTGGCAGTGATCGTTGAAGTTCAATTTGAGTTGGTGGTGGTGGCAAGGAGGTGGTGTTGATGGTAGTAGTGGTGGAGGTGGCATTCTTTGTGGCTGTAGTGGCAGTGGAAGTAGTGGTAGAGGTGGCATTCTATTGTAGTGGTAGTGGCTGTGGAGTGCTTTTGTGGTGGTGGCGGTGGTGTTGGTGGCAATAGTGGTGGAGGTGGCATTCTTTTGTGGTGGTAGTGGCAGTAGAAGTAGTGGTGGAAGGGGCGTTCTTTTGTATCGGTAATGGCCGTAGCGGTCCTTTGTGGTGGTGGGGTGGTGGTTGTGAGAGGGTTGAGAGTTTAAAGTCATGAAAATTTCCCCTTTCATGTTAATTTTTATCCCAGCTTTTTTTTTTTTTTTCAACTTCTTTTACTTATTTCTCAAAATTGTTCTAAAAAAAAAAACTTAAAAACAGACCTTAGGGTATTATCCTAAAACCATTTCACAAGTCAACCCCAGGCTGGCTTTCGTTGACAGCATGGTTCCCTAATTGTGTTGCTCGTTTAGATCCATTAACCTAAGGGTATTGTCCTAAAACTATTTCACAAGTCATTTAGCTCGTAAATTTATTTCACATTATTTTTTTAATGAAAGATTTCATACACGACTTGTATGAACATGATCAACACTTAAAGTCATTAGATAAAAATACTTGATTCTTGTATACTTATCCAACAATGAAGTGTTAACGGTGTTTCATACACAATCATGTATAAAAACTGGTCCCATGTCTATTTTCCTTCTCTCTTCTATTTTTTTATTTTTTATTTTTTTTTGGGGGGGTGGGGGTGTTGTGGGTTTGGGGGTGGGGGTGGCTGTTGGCTATTTTTGGTGGTGGGGGTGGCTGTTGGCTATTTTTGGTGAAGTTAAGCGCAACAATTAAATGAGAGAAACTTAATCAAAGATATTAACCTAAGTTTCGTTTTGAAGCTTATGCAAAAAATAAAATAAATAAATAAAAGAACAAAGGTTGGGGGTGTGGGGAGACCCACTGTTTTGAACCCTATTAGGGACCACAGATTTTACTTGTGAAGAAGAAACTAAGAGTAATCACCTCACCTAAATTAGGGGTTGGCCTATAGATACAACTCCAGTATTGTTAGTCAGACTGAAAAGTATGTTTTAGGTCAAAAACATTTCTATCCATGTTTCTATGATTATTTCGTCTTTACTAACCCCAGACCCAGCAAAGTCATTTCCTATCCTTGCAAAAAGGGCAAAAAAAAGGGAACAAAGAAATTGACCTATACATGCACTCATGACGCTAAACTATTCAAAGGTCTAAAACAAATATGAAAAATCCAGAAAGTCATACAAGAAAACCACTACACAAGGATATAAACCTTGATTAAGAAATGAGTCGTTGAGAAAACTTGAAGGAAATTGTAAAATTTAACTGTTAGAATTTGAAAATGCAGGGGAGTATAGGCCCTAGTAGACTCTTGGACTAGATGACTAAGAATGAATAAATGAGTAGTATATCAATTCCTTATAATTTTTAATTTAGGCTGCGTTTGGTAGTCATTCAGTTTCAGATTTCGGTCTGAAATTTCGATGTTCCTACTCTTGCCCAGCTAGTGCCCGGAGAGAGAATGGGCACGACTCCCCCTCTCCCCATTCTACCGTCCAAGATAGGCCGGCCGTTCTAAGTTCTGGGGTTGGGTCGAATAGGACCATACCTAATTAAACGACATTTCGTATTAAAAACAGAATTTTCAGTTTCTGTGTCAAAATACCGTTTAAAAAAAAAAATGGTGTTTAGTGAACCTGTTTCAGGAACGATTACCCTAGTTGTTCACTTTTTTGTATTTAGAACGAATCCGAAATGACGGAACAAGGCTTCGTCGTTCCACCATTTTGCTTTTTTAGCATTTTTTTTTTTCTCATTTTCGTTCCACCATTTTGCTTTTTGTTCCCATAGAACGAAAAAAACATCTGAAACATTTTTTCTGAATGACTACTAAACACAGTCTTGTGTATTCAAAATTTTAAATTTTGGTTCAAATATAAAATGGTAAGACAAGCTGCTACATTATCTCCTCTAGTGTCCATATTGGCATCCAAAGGCAAGGCATTGGTAACTCAAGTAACTGAGGTAGATCATCCATCATGCGACAAAGCAAAGTGGGAAGTTTCTTGAATGAAATTCTGAGTTTCCAAAGATCTCTAAATATGAAGACTGGTCTTGGCTATGTGAAAGGAAGATCTTTAGAAGATGTGAAAAAGGGAGCTGTGGGAAATCCAATAAGGTTTATCAAGGAGAAACAGATGGATTCACATGTAGAAAATGTTGCTAGAAAGAAGGTAGGCAAAGATGACTTCACTACAGTTAGTTATTAGAAGTCTACAAGTCATGTTAGAGATTCTTGGCAGAGACAGAGGTTCAAAGGTTAATGCTATGATTGTAGCACCTATGGGGCACAAAGTGGCAGAATGCTGAAATTATGCCAAGCCTACAATGGTTGCTAGTAGGAAGAAGTTTGCTCCATTGGCATAAGAGCTAGTGGAATGCTTTAGGTGTTTTAGGTCGGGATACATTCTGATGAATACATTTATGTGTGAAATCTAGTGTAGTAAAACATGCATTTTACATATTTAGAATGGAGCTACCTTGGATTTTACTCTCTTTTTGTAGGTTTTATATTTTTAAGGCCTTAAGGACTATCGGACACTATATCTCCAATTTTACACGTAAAGAGGTCCCATTTCTTTTCATGGTTGCGAAGAGGACAAAATTCTGAGCAAGCTGGATGTGTTCAATTGCAAGTACACATTTGTTTTGTCAACCGTACTAGTGATTATTCTTTTCGGGCTAGAAAAAGACTAATAGATCAGAACTGAACCGAGATGCAGAACCAGCCCATCTGCAGTTGTCCCAAGGGTATAAGAAATATTCCAAATGCCAACAGGGATCAATGGACCACATCCTTAAGTGATTGAAGATTCGTTTTTGGTAACAACAACTATTTAGCGTAGTTGGTGAGTTGTAGTGTGTAAAATCCCTTCCTTATTAGGAAGTCTCAAGTTTGAACCTCTTAACTGCCATTTTGTTGAGGTTTGTTTTAGAATATTTTCTCTCTCCTACTCATCACTTAAAGGAGGTTAGCCAAGATGGTTATACGCAAGTTTGAAGAAGAGAGAGAGAAAATAAAGAGAAAAAATAGGAAAGAAGAAGAAGAAAAAAAAAAAAAGACAAGGGCATGGATGGAATTTCTCATTAAAATAGACTATTGTCCAAATCCAACTAAGAAAAATCAGCCAAAGGGGGTTTCTTGCGCAAGAAGAGAGAGAAAAATAAAAAAAGGGAGAAAAAATAGGAAAAAAATGCAAGAAAAATCGTGGGAGATCTCTTTCCACACGTTTTCTCTCTTCTCTCTCCTCACTTCGTCAACAAGATAAAAAAAAAATCTTTTTTTTTAGAAGCTAGAATCGTTAGTTTCCCTCCCCCATTCTCTATATAATAGAATTAACACAAGGGGAGGAGGACTTCATTCTTCTTCTAGGGTTTTTTCTTAATTGCTCTATCTATTTCTCTAGTTTTCTCTTTCTCTAGCTCTAGTTCTAGGTTTATGCTTAAACACTTTTATAAGTTTTTTTTATTCAATTAATGCAAGTACTTTTGTTCTTTATTTAGTCTTTTATTTTTATAGTTTAAACAATTGAAGTTGTAATTTTCAAGTTCTAGTTCTAGGATTAGTTCTAAGTGACAAGAATAAGCTATGAAGCATGTCTTTCAAGTTCAATTTTTATTTTTCTTCAGATTTGTTTTCTCTAGTACTAGAAATTCCAGATTTTGTTTATTCTAGATCCGGTTTTTAGTACTGGTAGTATCTCAAATCGATCAAGTTTTCAGTTCAAGGGTTGTAGTTCAAGTAAGGAGGCTCCTTCAGTAGTCTTCTCTCCCCCCTCTCATTCCCTCTTTTGACTACCATTTCTTTCTTAATTTAAGATTTTAATATCAGTCGTTACATTATTGCTATCCCTTTCCCCCAAGGTTCATGGCTAGTGTATGTGTTGGCTTTGCCCCTCCTAGCCATAGAACCATCATTTTGTTATTTTTATTTTAATTGTCTCCCTTTCCCTAAAGCCAAGTAGAGTAACCCTTGTAAGAGTGATTCTCTGGTCAAGTAGGGAAGCTCATATTATTATGCATCCCTCGGCCTAAGTAGAGAAACCTACTTGTGAGTCTCTCTCTAGCTTTATCCCCTTTCTTTTACTTTATTTTTATTTCATTTTTTTTCCTTCATTTGTTTTTAATTGCGTAGGGTGTTAATTTTTAGCTATTTATTTATTTAATTTTAATTGTGTGGCTTGCGTGTTTAAATTCTTAGATGACGAATGGTTAGGACGTTATTTTAGATACATATGTTTAGGACGGTAATTAGAATTAGATCACAATCAATAATCGGTTCACTTTTGCATTATTAAAAGAAGTAAAAAAAATAAAGTGGCTGTTCTTCCTGTGTTCGACCCGTAGTTACATCTCAAATAATTTTTTGGCGCCGTTGCCAGGAAGACAGTTCCATGTTATTTTTCGCTTTCTTTTGGTAAATCGGGGTGCTTTGTTTGCTTTGTTTTATTTTTCATTTTCTTTTATTGAATTCCTTATAAGAACAACTTGTAATAATAGTTGTATCGGTGGAGGTCGTTATGCCTCACAGTATGATAAAGACAGGTTTCACCCTATAGCAATACCTCAGGAATTGACCTGAGCAACCCCGGATCCCTACCGGTAAACTCCCAAAAAGCCCAAATAAAAAAAATAAAAAAAAATCATAAAAAAAAAAGTTTTGCTATCCATTCTTTTATGCTTGTCTTACTCTAGTTGTGGATAGTTTTATGTTGTATGAGTGTTAGGTGGGTATGTAATACTAAGAATCGATTAGAAAGAAGATATCCACAAGTAGTGACCCTATACGTTTGCTCTCTTTAAAATATTTCAATATGGGAGACCAATATCAAAACCCTTCACCTAAATCTCTAAAAGATAGGTTCTACCCTGCTAGAATAGCCCAACCTTCCTGCATAGTTCTACCACAAGCCCAGGGTAATAATTTTGAACTCAAATCTCAATACATCACTATGTTGCCCCACTTCCATGGGTTGACCTCTGAGGATGCATATCTATTTCTAGGAGAATTTGAAGAGGTATGTATTCTAATTAAGATCCAACAACTTTCTGATGATGCTGTTAAGCTTAGGTTTATCACTTTTGTATTAAAAGACCAAGCTAAGAAGTGATTGTATGGGTTACCCATAAATTTCAGAACCTCATGGGAACAGTTCACAGTTGTCTTTTTTAAGAAAATTTTTCCAACTCACAAGACCAATAAGCTTAGAAGTGATATCCTTCAGTTTAGGCAAAAGCTTACTGAGTCCTTTTTCAAACTTATGGAGAGATTCAAGGATCTACTCCAAGATTGCCCTCACCATGGCCTAGACTTATGGTATTTATGTCAAATAATTTATGAGATTATTGATTACCCAACTAAACAAATGATAGAGTCTATTTTCCCTGAGGGATTCACATCCTTTATAAATGAAGGAAATGTATGAAAATTCTTACTTGATTTAGCTGACAAAACCTATGAGTGGGAGTCAACCCAAGAGAATGAAAAAATTGTAGGAGGAAAAAGATATTTTATGGATAGGATAGTAGCCAAGAAAGTCCATTTGGATAGCCTAATCAAGAGGATTGAGGTTGTAGAGAGCCATCATCAGTCAATTTGGTTAAGATTTGTGCTTGGTGCCAGTCCCCTAGACATATCATAGAAGAATGCCCCAACACCTCTGGAGGCACTTCTAATGATAGTCTTAATGCCTTATACTAGAATAATCTATATAGTAACACCTACAATCCAGGATGGAGAAATCACCCAAATTTCTCTTGGAATCAGGGCAACGAAACAGGGTCTTCCAATTTTCATAATCAAGGTCAACCTAGACCCCAAAGGCCTCCTTTTGCACAATAATCTTTTTCCCAAAATATTTTTCCTAGATCAAATGTAGGACCTCAGGCTAGTTTTCCTAGGGCCCCTCTCCTATCATCTTATTAGCAACCCCCTGGGTTTACCAACACTTGAGAGGCAAGTAGAATAAGTGACTTGAAAAAAAATATGACCCTCCTCATGACAAGCCATCAAAATCCTACGAGCGAACTCACCCAAGTTATCTCAATTATGAGTGAGAGGGAGAAAGAAACTTTACCCAGTCAATCAGAGCCAACCCTAGGCATCATCAGCCTGTTAGTTTACAAGCACCAACTAATGCACCACTGAATATAGTACAAGTTCAGACCCAATAAGGGCCCTCTAACCAATGTAATGTTGTTTATGCCCTTAGGAGTGGTAGAGAGTACCAATAAAGCGTTCATAAATCTTCCCCATCTATTAATCCTGTTAACTCTCCTTCAGTTGAGGACACAAGTGTGCCTCTTGTTCCAGGTTTGTTTGATGAACCTAAAGATTCTTTTGAAATTAAAGATGATTTGGTTGAGGAAACCAAAAATGATTCTTCTGAAAAAGGACAAATCCCTAACAGTCTTTATGTTCCTCCTGTCCCATTTCCTAATCGTTTTGGTAAACAAAAAGAAGATTGCTTCCATGGATAAAATTTTAGAAGTCTTCAAAAAGGTAGAAATGAACATCCCTCTTTTGAATGTCATATCCTAGATCCCCACTATGCAAATGTACTGAAAGATTTATATACTCACAAACGTATCACTAGTGTGCCCAAAAAAACATTCTTGGCAAGTAACATTAGTTCCATAATTACTCAGCCTATAGCAACTAAGTATAAGGATCCAGGGAGTCCTACCATATCTTGTGTCATAGGCAACACCTACATTGAGCATGCCTTACTTGACCTTGGAGCAAGTGTGAATCTCTTACCTTATCATGTGTACAAGCAACTAGGATTGGGAGAATTGAAAGCCACTGGAACTACTCTTCAGTTGGTAGATAAGTCTGTTAAAATTCCTAAAGGGATGGTTGAGGATGTCTTACTAAAGGTGGGGAAATTTATTTTCCCTGTCGATTTCATTGTGTTAGTTACCAAGCTCTTCTCAACCAAGGATGAAATCCCAATAATTCTAGGAAGACCATTCTTGGCTACCAATAATGCATTAATCAACTATCGGAATGGTTTTCTAATGTTATCTTTTGGCAACCAAACTGTTGAGTTTAACACGTTTAGGATAGGTAAGCAACCACATATGGAAGAAGGGATCAATATGGTTAAGGATTTTCTAGATTTTTCTGATAATTTAATTACCAACTTTGATATTGATTTTGATTCAGAATTCCAAGAGTGTATGGATGAGTTGGATGATGATAGTGATTTTTTTTTTCTAAAGTCTTGAGTCTTCACACACCTGTGGAGCCCTTAGGACCCCTTTTCCAATTCCATTTCCAAATCTTCCATAGTTGAGCCCTCTAAGCTAGATTATAAGGAGTTGTCATCTAATTAGAGGTATGCTTTCCTAGGGCCTAACCAGACTCTTCCTGTAATAATTTCTTCAAATTTGACTTCTAGCCAGGAAGAGGAGTTACTTAAAGTGTTAAAAGATAATAAGGAAGCCCTAGGTTGGACCACGACTAATATCAAGGGTATAAGCCCTTCTATTGTACAACATCATATACATCTTATAGGGGATTCCAAACCATCCACGAAACCCCAAAGAAGAGCTAACCCAGTGATGATGGAAGCCATTAAAAAAGAGATCCTAAAGTGGTCGGATCATGAAATAATTTATCATATTTTTGACAACCAATGGGTAAGCCCAATTCACATAGTGCCTAAGAAGTCTGGGTGACTGTAGTTCCCAATGCCAATAATGAACTAATTCCAATCTATGTCCAGTCAAGGTGGAAAGTGTGCATAGACTACAGGAAACTTAATGTGACAATCTGGAATGACCACTTCCCATTGCCATTCATTGACCAGATGTTAAAGAGGTTAGCTGGACATGAATACTATTATTTTTTTGATGGATATTCTGGCTAAAACCAGATCCCAATTGCTTTAGAGGATCAACATAAGACCACTTTTACATGCTCATATGAAACATTTGCTTACAGGCGTATGCCCTTTGGGCTTTGCAATACCCCTGCTACGTTCCAACGATGCATGATGAGTATCTTTTCTGACATGGTCGAAAAATTCTTAGAAGTATTTATGGATGACTTTTCAATTCATGAGAATTCCTATTCTGAATGTCTTCATCATCTTTCCCTAGTTTTGAAAATATGCAGATCTAAGAATTTAGTTTTGAATTGGGAGAAATGTCATTTTATGGTTAAATCTGGTACTGTTTTAGTCCATGTAATATCAAGGAGGGAATTAAGATAGATAGAGTTAAAGTGGATTTAATTGATAATTTATCACCTCCTCAATCTATTAAGGACGTCCGGTCTTTTCTAGGGCATGTGGGCTTCTACAGAAGGTTTATTAAGAACTTTAGTTAGTTAGCTCGACCTCTTACTTCATTACTTGCCAAAGATCAAACTTTTGAGTTTTCTAAAGAGTGCCTAGAATCCTTCAAATAACTTAAAAAGGAGTTGACCAATGCACCCATTGTTCAACCACCTGTTTGGACTAAACCTTTTGAATTAATGTGTGATGCTTCAGATTTTACCATAGGAGCGATTTTGGGTCAAGGGATTAATAAGTTGCCCACTATCATTTACTATGCTAGTAGGACCTTAAATGATGCACAACTCAATTATATAACCACTAAAAAGAATTTTTAGCTATTTTGTTTTCATGAGAAAAGTTTTGGTCTTACTTAGTTCGTTCACATGTGGTGGTGTTGTCACACCCCGTTCACACTGAACCGGGCCAGTGACCGGGTTAACACTGGTTAACCCAAACCTACCAGGATCATCTGATACTGTATTCCACCACAGCATACACACAACTAATAAAAACTTATAAGATCAGCGGAAGACTAGGTTTACCTGTGAATATTCCCATAATACTTGATACCCGAATTGTGATACAATAGTTATATACATGTGGGCCCGAAGGCATGATATTTACACAATAAAAGTACAATTCACATATCAAGTATATAAAGGAAACCATCAAAATAATCAGAGTACACAGCTCGGCTCGGTATCAAAGGCTAGAGCTCAGCTTGGAATCAAGGTTTGAGCCCAGCTCGGCATCACATGGTAGAGCTCAGCTCGGCCTCAAAAGTGGAGCTCAGCTCGGCATCAGAACTACGGTCCCGCAGCACAACTCTCGCACGGGCAATCAGTGCCATGCTCTAACTCCTCAGGGGCCCACCATTCCTCTTTCAAGGAACTCGACTGTGGGACCCACCCTGTGCTCTTCAGATGTATGACCTGCAAAATCATCTAAAAAGGGGTGCACACGTGGGATGAGCTCACTAGCTTAGCAAGTGGTAAGATGGACCACACAGCAGTCCACACATCAAAACACAATCATATGCACTACATGCCATGCAATACATTTTAAATCACATCCACCTAAGCAACATTACTAAGTCTTTGGTTTAGTGCTACTACAGCCACAGTGCACGTATACTCCGGGTACGAGCCGCGAACTCCATCCCCCGATACGCCCATAGGGCTGTCAAAGAAGGCCCACCGTGAGTACTCGAAAAAGTAAAAATAATACCGTCCACCGGCTCTCAACAGAAATGTAAATGACTGAAATTAAAGGTGTTGACTTTAGCAACTTAAAAGCAGTACGATTGGCCCTCTTGAATATACCAGCGGGGTTGCTGACTGTCCTAATGACCCGTCGGGCGTTATGTCTAACCGCCACAGTGACCCGACAACCGCGACCACTGCTTCCCCCCAAATGGTAACCCAACACCTTAACCCCTGTTGGGAAGGGTCATAGCACGGAAAGGTGAAATCCTAAACCGCATGCTCTTATATGACAATAGTATGATTGCATAGTGCCTCAAAGTCCCATACCACGGGCCACCAATGCACTCGTTTCCAAGCCGACTACGACATCTAGTCTATCAATGCATCATGCACAATGATGTCAACATTCAATCACATAAGCATCTCATCACATGGCATTTAGAAAGTAAACATGGCACACATGCATAACAATGTGAGGATGACTAATCTATATAGCATATTCATGATGGCATGACTAGACTAAATACATTTAAATGAATGCCAAACAGTGCCTTGAAACAAGGCCAAACGTCCTCTCCCCACTTACCTATTGTGTACAAGGATTCCCGCTCAGTACGGTTGAGATCCGATGCGAGAAGCGTAGGATTTGGTGAACCTAACACGATTGAGCGGGGTTAGTACTTCACCATTTTAGAATCAAAATTAACACGATCCAATGACACGATCATATTTAGAATCCTAAAAGGAGGTCACACGTCCGATTTGGGTCCAATCGGACGTAAGAATCACCTTCGGGGCCTCTCAGGTGGGTCAGACAACCCACCTGTCTGGCCCACCGGTCTGGATCGACGGGTAGGTTGGCCCACCGGTCTGGCCCATCGGTTGGGTCAGGGGGCCTACTAAGACCGGTGGGCAGGGTGGCCCGCCAATTAGCCCTCCGGTCTGGCCCGTCGGTTGTGCCCGAAGGCCTTGCCCTCTCAGGTGGGTGCTCACAGGCGGGCCAGATGGCCCATCGGTCCTACCCACCGGTCTTGGCGGGAAAACTACTATTTCTTCCCAACTTCCTCCATTCTTTGGAGATTCAAATGGGGGCTTTTCCCAACCCATTCTTCACACTTTCAAAGTCTTATAGATGGTTCTAACCTAGATCTAGGTTAGATTCAAGTGATGGGAAACCATCTTACCTTCTTTGCTCAAGAACACCTTCAAAATCCCAAAATCATTTCAAACCCACAATGCTTCTCCAACCTTGGCAATACCTCTTCAAATCTTTCAAGATCAACACATAAATCATCTATTAAACCTTAGATTCATCATTTCAAAAAGGGGATTTACAAGATCTCAAGAAACCCTACTCGAATCAAGGGTTTATGCTTGGGTATGGTGAATGTTCAAGGAACCCAACGTTGCTTACCTCTAAATGTAGATTTAGAGTTAAAGATCACTCTCCCGGCGCCAGAATGGGAAGATCAAGCTTCGGTACCGCTGAAATCCTTCTCTTCTTCCTCTTCCTTCTCTTCCCTTCTTCTTCCCTTTCTTTTCTCTCTCCTCTTTACTATCCTCACCAATGTACGGGTGTCATAAATGAAAAGAAAAGAAAATCATAAATGCTATATATATATACTTCCTAAATAACTGAATAGTTCACATGGATGGGTCACTTAGGTGGGTGGGTGCGCCCACCTGTCCGCCCACCTGAGGGCCAAAACTTGGGATTTTGATAGAGTTCAGGCCTCGGCGCGAACCCCACCCCTAGCATACTATGTAATTTACTTACACACCTTAATATACAGCTACAATACCTGATTTATCTGTACATGGCCTTATGATAGGTGCATGTACACGGCTTGGGTACTCCCGTCTCTTCTGGCACTGGCTCGGACTTATCGGGCCAGTCGGTGTTTAAGGTTACCCTTGCCATCATAGTCCATAAGGAGCCCGCTCTAACTCTCTCCGGTTTGGGTCCTGTATAGATAAACCGGTTCAACCATGTAATCAGATCGGGTTTAAGAAGTAGGGTATTACATTATCCCCCCCTTCTGAAAAATTTCATCCTCGAAATTTCGTACCTGGTTGATCAAAAAGATGAGGGTACTTGGCTTGCATTTCATCCTCTTTCTCCCAAGACGCTTCTTCAAGTGAATGATTAGCCCATCGCACCTTTACATAGGAAATGGAGCGGTTGCGAAGGGTTTTCACCTTTCGATCCAAAATTTCAGCTGGTTGCTCCATATAGGTCATGTCAGTTTCAAGGTATTCTGGCTCGACGGGTAATACATGAGAGGGGTCATGAACATATCGCTTCAGCATGGATACATGGAATACATTATGAACATCCCCAAGTGAAGGTGGCAGAGCAAGCATGTAGGCTACTGAGCCAACCCGGGCTAAGATCTCAAATGGTCCAATGTATCTTGGGCTCAACTTCCCCTTTCTGTGAAACCTTTGCAACCCTTTAGTAGGAGAGATCTTGAGAAATACCTTTTCTCCTGGCTGAAATTCAATGTCTTTTCTGCGGGTATCCGTATAGCTCTTTTGTCGGGACTGAGTTGCTTTAATCCATTCTCGAATAATGTCGACTTGTCACAAGTCATCTGTATCATCTCAGGTCCTAACATTTGACGTTCACCTACCTCATCCCTATACAAAGGAGTTCTGCACTTTCTGCCATATAACGCCTCATACGGAGCCATCCCAATTGTAGCTTGGTAACTGTTGTTATAGGCAAACTCCATAAGAGGTATATATTCTTCCCAACTGCCACTCATGTACATGCCCTGAGCATGTCCTCTAATATCTGTATGGTTCGCTCCGACTGACCATCAGTCTGTGGGTGGAAAGCCGTACTCAAATTCAGCTGTGATCCCAAGGCATGCTGTAAGCTTTTCCAAAATCTGGAGGTGAACCTTGGGTCCCTATATGAAACAATGCTCACTGGCACTCCATGTAAGCACACTATGTTGTCCATGTAAAGTTGTGCTAGTTTGACCATGGAGAATTTGGTTTTGATGGGAATGAAATGAGCAGTCTTGGTAAGCCGATCAACGATCACCCATATCGCATCCATTCCCTTAGGTGTACATGGTAGTCCGGTGACGAAGTCCATTGTAATCCTCTCCCACTTCCATTCTGGTACTGGGAGTGGCTGAAGAGTAGCATAAGGTCGATGCCTCGTAGCTTTTACTTTCTGGCACATGAGACAAGTCGCCACATACAGAGCTATTGTGACTTTCATGCTTGGCCACCAGTAATTTTGTTTGAGGTCTTTGTACATCTTGATACTTCCTGGGTGAAGTGAGTACTCGGAGCTATGTGCTTCTCGCACTATCTTATCTTGTATATCCAAATCATCGGGTACACACAGTCTGCCTCGAAACATCAATGCCCCATCACTGGCTAGAACAAAATCTGGGTCGTTCATTGTTTGATTTTGAACCTTAACTCTGATCCGCTGCAATTCAGGATCCAAAGGTTGTTTCATTATTACCTTTTGCCTAATAGCCGAATGCACCTATAGAGCCGTCAAGGATACAGTCAACCATTTAAGGTCTTCTGGTTGACATTCCAATTCTAAGGTTGCTCCTTCATACAAGAGGGCTTCATCCATTAGCATCGCCTCTTGCACGAGTGATGGGCTGACTGCTAAGCATGAGAGTGACACAGTCTGTGCCTTCCGACTCAATGCATCTGCCACTACATTTGCCTTGTCGGGGTGGTACTGAATGTCGCAGTCAGAATCCTTCATGAGCTCAAGCCATCTCCTCTGTCTCATGTTCAAATCCTTCTGGGTGAAGAAGTACTTCAGACTTTTGTGATCACTGTATATCTCATACTTCTCCCTATACAAATAATGTCGCCAAATCTTAAGGGCAAAAATTATTGCGGCTAGTTCTAAGTCATGGGTGGGGTAGTTCTTCTCATACTCCTTTAGTTGTCGGGATGCATACGCTATTACTTTACCACGTTGCATGAGAACGCAACCCAAACCAACTTTGGAAGCATCAGTGGAGACTGTCATTCCACCTGTGCCTTCAGGGATGGTCAACACAGGGGCCGACACCAACCTTTTCTTCAATTCCTAGAAACTCTTCTCACATTCCTCTGCCCAGTCTAATTTCACACCCTTTTTGATTAATTTAGTCATTGGTGCTGAGATTCGGGTGAAATTCTCAATGAAACGCTGGTAGTATCCAGCCAAATCCAAGAAGCTTCTAATTTCAGTGACATTCTTGGGGCTTTCCCATTCTACTACTGCTTTCACCTTATCAGGATCTACTTCGATTCCGGCCTTAGACACTACGTGCCCCAGGAATCCAACTTGTTCAAGCCAGAATTCACACTTGCTGTACTTGGCAAACAACTGTTGTTCTCTCAACCTCTGTAACACCATTCTCAAGTGTTGAGTGTGCTCCTCTTCGGTCTTGGAGTAGATCAAGATGTCGTCAATAAAAACAATTATCCATTTATCGAGCACATCCTGAAATACTCGATTCATTAGATCCATGAACGCTGCCGGTGCATTGGTTAACCCGAAAGATAACACCAGGAACTCATAATGACCATACCGAGTCCTAAATGCTATCTTGGGTATGTCGCTGCTCTTTATCTTGAGTTGATAATAGCCTGACCGAAGGTCTATCTTTGAAAATACCCTGGCTCCCTGTAGCTGGTCAAATAAATCATCAATGCGTGGCAATGGATACCAGTTCTTAATGGTTAGCTTATTCAACTCCCGGTAATCTATGCACATACGCAAACTGCCATCCTTCTTCTTGACAAACAACACCGGGGCACCCCAAGGTGAAACACTTGGGCGAATAAACCCCTTTTCCAGTAGTTCCTGCAACTGCATCTGTAACTCCTTCAATTCAGCTGGTGCCATCCTGTATGGAGCCTTAGATACTGGAGCTGCTCCAGGAGTCAAATCTATGGCAAACTCCAACTCTCTATCATGTGGTAAATGCATCAGATCATCTGGGAAAATGTCGAGAAATTCTTTAACCACCTTTACCTCTTCTAGAGGTGTAATCCTTGCATCAACATCAAGTACCGATGCTAAGTAACCCTGACATCCATTTTCTAGCAAATTTTACCACTTGAAGAGCAGAGACAAGGACCTTCCTCACCCTTTTCATTTTATCTGCTCGGTATACCAATTCTTTCCCTTCGTCATCTGTCACCATAATCAGCTTTTCAGCACAGATCACATTAGCTCGATGAGCCGACAACCAATCCATACCCAGTATAACATCAAAATTCTGCATATTAAACTTAATGAGTTGTGCATCAAAGTTCTTCCCACTAATTTCCACTGGGCACGGCCCATATACCTCCTTCAACTGTGTAACTTTACCCGTAGGCATACTAACAATCATTCCGTGATCTAGGATCCTGGGTGGCATCCCAAGAGTCTCTGTAAATCTCTTAGATGCAAAAGAATGAGTAGCTCCTGAATCGAATAAAACGTAGGCTGGTATGCCTGATATGGATAGGATACCTAGTGTAACAATGCATATAATTTCAGCAGGTCATCAATATTAATCATAATGAATTTCTTAATTTAAAATGTACCTGCTACTACTTTTGTACTGGCCTCAGCTTCCTCAGCTGATAGGGCATACATCCTTCCCTGCGGTTGATTCCCCCGAGCTAAGGGAGGTCGGTACGCAGAGGGCTGACTGGAGGGCAAGGCTGGTCTGACCCGACAGTCTTTTGCATAATGCCCATATGAATGGTAGTTGAAGCAGCGAATCTGAGATGTCGGGACTGGGGTGGGGCCCCTCTGCACTTGCCCCGTTGCAGATGGAGGTCGAGGTGGCCTTGGAGCTATAGGTGCCGCACTAGTGTTCGGGCGAAAAGAGGTGGAACCCGAACCACCAGCTGTTCTAGGAGGGTAGCCAGATGGCCTATAGGGCTGCCTATACATGGGCCCAGAACTGTACGATCCGCGGTATGCCTTGGAGGAGTTTCCTATATCCGGAAATGGGGTTGCTCTCTTCCACAGTCCAGGGGTGAGGGACTGTTCTCCCCTTTGCTTATCCTCCATGGTCTTGGCCTTCTACACAATCTGGCCATAGTCAGTCAAATCCAAGACCTCAAGTACAGACCCAATGGATGCTTTTAGGCCCTTTAGGAATCTTGCAGCCTTCTCTTCAATTGTCCGTATATGCCTTGGGGCAAAATGGAACAAACTCTCGAATTATTGTTGGTACTTAAGGACAGTCTTACCTCCTTGAGGTAAAGCCATAAACTCAGTCTCCTTGCGGTCTCTGAAGCTGAGCGGATAATGGTTGTCCAAGAATAACTCCTTGAACTGTTCCCAAGTGGGTTCTGGATGGGCAGCCAGCAATATGGGCTTGGAGGCTTGCCACCAAGAATTTGCTTCCTTCTTGAGTTGCAACCCAGGACAAATGAGTTTCTGTGCGTCCATGCACTCAAGCACCTCAAATATTTTCTCTAGTTCCTGGATCCATTGGTCCGTTTCCAGAGGATCACTCCACACCTTAGAGAATACCGGTGGTAAGTTCCTCTTGAATGACTCCACTACCTTTGACGTATTATTCGTCGGCGGGAAGTTAGGAGCATAAGCTGGATAGTACGAATATGGGGGAGGCACCCCATACTGAGGAACACTGAATGGTGGGATTGGAGGTGTACCCCCCACTTGTGGTCCTGTTCCTGACCCTACAAGCGGGTCCTGTGGAGTAAGTACCCGGGGAGGATGACCCGATTGAGAAAGGTCCAATTGTTGCTGAATAGCAGTCATAAATGCTTGCTGTTGTTGAAGCATTTGTTACTGAAAAGCCTGTTGTGACTGCTGAATTATAGTAGCAACATCTCCCGGAGTAATGACCAGTGGAGGGTACGGAATGTAGTCATAGGTGGGTCCCCATGTGCCCCACCCTGACCAAGGGTCTCTGGAGGTAGTGGAGGTGAGGTTTGCCCCACAGAGCGGGACCTCCTGGGATTCAGTGGTCGACCGACCGGACGAGGACCACGTGAGGTACCTCGGGTATTGCTACTGGATCTAGTACGTACCATCGTATCCCTGTACCTGGAACATATCACACACCATATTAGTTAAACACCGTAGAATTGATTTCGGCACACAATTATATGCCAGCATATGGGGTATTGTAGTGTATGATAGCCTGCAATTAACCACAACTTAATTTCGAGATACAAGGCCAATGCCCCAATAGGTATGTCAATGGTCCCACTCGACTATAACACATTAACATAGGAACAATAATAATAATAATCAATATAATCATATTAATAATATATAAAAAAAAAATTTCAATTTCCTAAGTTTACACAACCGGTGGGCTGCACCGGCGGGTAGGGGCCCGCCGGTTAGGCCCGTCGGTCCCAGTACCTCAAACCGACGGGTGACACCGGCAGGCAGGGGGGCCCGCCGGTCGACCCGCCGGTCTTGGCCGAGTAAAATCGTGAACAGGGCCCTACAGGCCCTGTTCTGTCTTATCTCATTCCCATCCTCTTTCTCTCTCTCCCTCTCTTCCTTGGGCGATCTTGGAGGTTTCCTCGGCGCTTCCACTCGCGATTCTACTCACCAACTCGGTGCTTTTTGGGAAGATTCACATCTCTCACTTCCAAGTAAGTTTTCCTTCTCCTTTTTCTCAGAATTTTCACTTGGGGGGTAAATCCATGTGTAGGCTTTAATCTAGGCTTTCTTTCCACATTTCTTTCCATAGAATAGCATTTCCATGTGATTGTGATGTTTCTCTTGTGGTCATTTGTAGTTTATTAGTATTTTATCTCTTCATTTGGAGAAAATCCCAAATCGTGCCCTAGGTTTCCAAATTTGGGGATTTCTTCAATTCTCGCTCTTTTTCTCCAATTAATGATTCATTTGTGATGCATTACACTTGATTTGTGTTTAACATGCTATAGAATTCGTGAAATGTCTCTTTTGCTTGGAATCCCCATGTCTCCCCATGAAAAACCCCTCTTTTGTATTGGGTTTCCTTGATTTTCATCACATACGTGTATTTGTAGACCTCCATAGTCTATTTGGGTATGTTTTTGTACATTCATGATCCCGCTACCATGGCATTTCGTCTTAGACCTATGATTTCAAGTTTTTTTTTCTCCACTGTGAATGAATTTGCGCATTGGAATCGAATCCTCTCATGTTACATATGCTCTTTACTGTCATTTTGTTGTTTTATCATGTCTCCGCTTTGTCACTTACCATGCATCATGTTCATAGGCTCCCTATCATTTCTAGCTTGTCGCCTTTTCCATTTTGCGAGAATTTGGGTTTTGGGCTTCCCTTTTACTGCTGTCATTTTCTTTTCTTTACTCACCCCACTTTCTTTTCTTCTTGCCAGGATGTCATCTCGCACCGGCAAGGGACCCTCTTCCTCTGGCGTTCGACGTAAGACTACCGCTTCTAAGTGGAAGAGTGCGGAAACCAGCTCTTTAGCCCCCCGCACAGGGAGACCCAGACCTGCCCGGTTTTACCCTATAGAGTATGATGAGGAGTTCTTCCATAGTGCAGAGGCAGCAGCCAACTGGTCGATTTTCTTGAAGAGGTCAGTGATGATGGAGAAGACCGTGGTAGTCGACGACTTCCATAAGGCTCGACTTCAGGAGAGGTTCTCAGCACTGGGCTGGGAGTCTATCCTCCACATGGACCATCCATGCTACGAGCAGCTAGTCTGCCGGTTCTACTGCAACTTGGAGGTGTCTTATCCGTACGGGGAGTTCACCATAGTCAGCTTGGTGAAAGGGGTCGACATCCAGCTGACTGTGGATACCTTGGCCAGCATCTTGGGCATATCGGTAGCTAGGCACCGATACTACAGTCCTCCTAGGAGTAAGCCTCTGAGACCATTCATGAGCTTGGAGACGCCGGACTTCATCTACGAGACCATCTACGGCAGCAGTACCCGTCCAGAGTCTGAGACGTCCTTCTACCCCGAGGTTCATTTATTTGCCCGTTTGGTCCAGTTCAACCTGCTCCCCAGAGGAGGTCATTGGAACCAAGTGGGTTTCATGATGGCCTTCATCGCGTTCTGCATCTACACGGCCGCAGAGGGAGGTGTCGAGCACTTATGCCTCTCGTACATCATTCTCAAGACGATGGAGCACCACACTTCCCACCCTGAGGATGGAGGATTCCCCTGTGGCAGGATCCTCACTAGGATCTTTGAGTTCTTCGGGGTGGACCTGAGCAGCGAGGAGGGGAAGACTCCAGCTGATAGGTTCGACAGAGGCAACCTCCTGAGGATGGGTCTCCATACCCTCATGGATACACCTCCGAGAGCAGGAGCTCAGAGAGGTAGGGGTAGGAGGGCTGCCCCTATAGAGGATGTCCCCATGGAGGAGGAGTCCAGCGGGGAGGATGAGGACTACGTTCCTCAGGATGAGGAGGATGATCTGGTGGGTGGTGACATGCCTCGGGAGTCGAGAGGTCCCGATCCTAGTCCCTCCAGAGCTGCAGCCGCACAACAGAGAGCCCCACCACCTGAGGGTGGTGCATACGACTTCGAGGGCATGATGTCCACCATGCAGGCCTTGCAGGATGGCCAAGTTCAGCTACTGAGAAGGCTGGACGAGAGTGCCTCCAGGGAGGAACGCATCTTGGAGAGGCAGGCTACTTTGGAGAACTCCTTTCTCCAACTGGGCCAGGACTTGAGCACCACGGCCAACGCCATGTCAGCAGATTTTGGCCGACTACGGAGGGCAGTACGACTAGTGAACGCTAGGTTCGACTACTACGACCACTGCCTCGACGTCAACTCTAGACCTCCGGTGAACGTGGTGATCATTGATGACGACGACGATGACCAGTGAGGGCTTAGCTCGCCCACACTATCTTTTATCTATTCTCCTTTTTGTGGACCTTGTTGTATATTTCATTTTTTCTTATTCCTTATATTTGCACTGTAACTGGAATCATTTGTGGAATAATATATTTTGATAGTGATTTTTTTGTGGTGAATTCATATATGGAATACTTGTGTAGTTTAGTTGTGGTGTATTTTGCTACTTGTGATCATTGTTATATCATATTATCTGTTGTTTATCAGGTGTTTGTGTGTAAATTTTTGGAAATCCCATTTTACGCCGTTATGCTGCCGAAATTTCGTCCAACTAGTACTCTATAGGTTATAACACTAACTTATTTACCTTTTATCTACTCTCGCGCATGCCATGAATGCAACATCTAATGCAACCCTTTTTAATACTTCATTCTTTGGCTTTTACTCTTTAAAGCTTTTACATCAACCCAATCCCATTTCCCTATTATAGATTCTATGAGATTCTAAGGGTATGCTGTGAGTGGAGCAGAGCATCACGCTCTGATACCACCGTTTGTCACACCCCGTTCACACTGAACCGGGCCAGTGACCTGGTTAACACCGGTTAACCCAAACCTGTCAGGATCATCTGATACTGTGTTCCACCACAGCATACACACAACTAATAAAAACTTATCAGATCAGCGGAAGACTAGGTTTACCTGTGAATATTTCCATAATACTTGATACCTAAATTGTGATACAATAGTTATATACATGTGGGCCCGAAGGCATGATATTTACACAATAAAAGTACAATTCACATACCAAGTATATAAAGGAAAACATCAAAATAATCAGAGTACACAGCTCGGCTCGGTATCAAAGGCTAGAGCTCAGCTCGAAATCAAGGGTTGAGCCCAGTTCGGCATCACATGGTAGAGCTCAGCTCGGCCTCAAAAGTGGAGCTCAGCTCGGCATCAGAACTGCGATCCCGCAGCATAACTCTCGCACGGGCAATCAGTGCCGTGCTCTAACTCCTTAGGGGCCCGCCAGTCCTCTTCAGGGAACTCGACAGTGGGACCCACCCCGTGCTCTTCAGATGTATGACCTGTAAAATCATTTAAAAAGGGGTGCACACGTGGGATGAGCTCACTAGCTTAGCAACTGGTAAGATGGACCACACAGCAGTCCACACATCAAAACACAATCATATGCACTACATGCCATTCAATATATTTTAAATCACATCCACCTAAGCAACATTACTAAGTCTTTGGTTTAGTGCTACTACAGCCACAGTGCGCGTATACTCCAGGTACGAGCCGCGAACTCCATCCTGCGATACGCCCATAGGGCTGTCGGAGAAGGCCCACCATGAGTACTCGAAAAAGTAAAAACAATACCGTCCACCGGCTCTCAACAGAAATGTAAATGACTGAAATTAAAGGTGCTGACTCCAGTAATTTAAAAGCAGTACGATTGGCCCTCTTGAACATACCACCGGGGTTCCGACTGTCCTAATGACCCGCCGGGCGTTATGTCTAACCGCCACAGTGACCTGACAACCGCGACCACTGCTTCCCCCCAAATGGTAACCCAACACCTTAACCCCTGTTGGGAAGGGTCGTAGCACGGGAAGGTGAAATCCTAAACCGCATGCTCCTATATGACAATAGTACGATTGCATAGTGCCTCCGCGTCCCATACCACAGGCCACCAATGCACTCGTTTCCAAGCCGACTACGGCATCTAGTCTATCAATGCATCATGCACAATGATGTCAACATTCAATCACATAAGCATCTCATCACGTGGCATTTAGAAAGTAAACATAGCACACATGCATAACAATGTGAGGATGACTAATCTACATAGCATATTCATGATGGCATGACTAGACTAAATATATATAAATGAATGCCAAACAGTGCCTTGAAACAAAGCCAAACGTCTTCTCCCCACTTACCTATTGTGTTTAAGGATTCCCGCTCGGTACGGTTGAGATCCGATGCGAGAAGCGTAGGATTTGGTGAACCTAATACGATTGAGCGGGGTTAGTACTTCACCATTTTGGAATCAAAATTAACATGATCCAATGACACGATCATGTTTAGAATCCTAAAAGGAGGTCACACGTCCGATTTGGGTCCAATCGGATGTAAGAATCACCTTCGAGGCCTCTCAGGTGGGTCAGACAGCCCACCTGTCTGGCCCACCGGTCTGGCCCACTGGTTTGGACCGACGGCCAGGTTGGCCCATCGGTTGGCCCGTCGATCGGGCCAGGGGGCCCTGCTAAGATCGGCGGGCAGGATGGCCCGTCGGTTAGCCTGTTGATCTGGCACGCCAATTGTGCCCGAAGGCCCTGCCCTCTCAGGTGGGTGCTCACAGGCGGGCCAGATGACCCACCAGTCCTAACCACCGGTCTTGGCGGGAAAACTACTGTTTCTTCCCAACTTCTTCCATTCTTTGGGGATTCAAATGGGGGCTTTTCCCAACCCATTCTTCACACTTTCAAAGTCTTATAGGATGATTCTAACCTAGATCTAGGTTAGATTCAAGTGATGGGAAACCATCTTACCTTCTTTGCTCAAGAACACCTTCAAAACCCCAAAATCACTTCAAACCCACAATGCTTCTCCAACCTTGGCAATACCTCTTCAAATCCTTCAAGATCAACACATAAATCATCTATTAAACCTTAGATTCATTATTTCAAAAAGGGGATTTACAAAATCTCAAGAAACCCTACTCGAATCAAGGGTTTATGCTTGGGTATGGTGAATGTTCAAGGAACCCAACGTTGCTTACCTCTAAATGTAGATTTAGAGTTGAAGATCACTCTCCCGGCGTCGAAATGGGAAGATCAAGTTTCGGTACCGCTGAAATCCTTCTCTTCTTCCTCTTCCTTCTCTTCCCTTCTTCTTCCCTTTCTTTTCTCTCTCCTCTTTACTATCCTCACCAACGTACGGGTGTCATAAATGAAAAGAAAAGAAAATCATAAATGCTATATATATATACTTCCTAAATAACTGAATAGTTCACATGGATGGGTCACTCAGGTGGGTGGGTGCGCCCACCTGTCCGCCCACCTGAGGGCCAAAACTTGAGATTTTGACAAAGTTCGGGCCTCGGCGCGAACCCCACCCCTGGCATACTATGTAATATACGTACATGCCTTAATATACGGCTACAATACCTGATTTATCCGTACATGGCCTTATGATAGGTGCATGTACAAGGCTTGGGTAATCCCGTCTCTTTTGGCACTGGCTCGGACTTGTCAGGCCAGCCGGTGTTTAAGGTCACCCTTGCCATCATAGTCCATAAGGAGCCCGCTCTAACTCTCTCCGGTTTGGGTCCTGCATAGATAAACCGGTTCAACCGTGTAATCAGACCGGGTTTAAGAAGTAGGGTATTACAGGTGTATACTGATCATTCTGCTCTTAGATACCTAGTTCAGAAGAAGGATGCCAAAGCCCGTCTCATTAGGTGGGTTTTACTTTTGCAAGAGATTGATTTAGAAATTAGAGATAAAAAAGGAGTTGAAAATCTAATTGTAGACCATTTATCCAGGCTTCCCAATTCCTTGACTGTTGATTCTCTAGTCAAGGAGGACTTTCTACACGAACAGTTATTTGTAGTGTCCAGTGAACCATGGTTTGCTAACATTGTCAACTTCTTAGTTTCAGGTGTGACTCTGGATCACTGGTCCACCCAAGATAAGTATAGGTTTAATTCCCAAGTTAAGCCCTTTTTTCTGGGATGATCCTTATTTATTTAAGATATGTCTAGATCAGATTATCCGACGATGTGTTCCTGATCATGAACAACATTCTATTCTCTCTTTTTTTCATGATTATGCATGTGGTAGGCACTTTGGACCTAAGAAAACTACCTCAAAGGTTCTCCAATGCGGATTTTATTGGCCTACTCTTTTTAGAGATGCTTTTGATTTTTGCAGGGCTTGTCCCGCCTGTCAGTCTTTTGGTCGTATTAATAAGAGGAACATGATGCCCTCAACCCTATTTTGGTAGTTGAGATCTTTGATGTATAGGGCATCGATTTTATGGGACCATTCACTAATTCCTTTGAGAATTTGTATATACTTTTGGCTGTTGATTACGTTTCTAAATAGATAGAGACCATATCTTATAAATCTGATGACAACAAAGTGGTGGTCCAGTTTCTCAAAGAGAATATTTTTTTTCGCTTTGGTACACCACGTGCAATAATTAGTGATAGGGGTACTCATTTTTGTAATCGACCTTTTGAGGTCTTAATGAAAAAGTATGGGATCACTCATAAGTTATCTACCCCTTATCACCCCCAAACAAGTGGCCAAATAGAGGTTTCTAATAGGCAGATCAAAGAAATCTTGGAGAAAACTGTTAATCCCAACCGTAAGGATTGGTCCCTTAGGCTCATTGATGCTTTGTGGGCCCATCGGACTGCATTCAAGACCAACCTTGGTCAGTCTCCCTACCCTTTAGTGTATGGAAAAGCTTGTCACTTACTAGTTGAGTTGGAGCATAAGGCCTTTTGGGCCATCAAGAAGCTCAACTTTGATTTGTCTGATGCAGGAATTCATCATAGGCTCCAACTATCTAAGTTTGAAGAACTTAGGAATGATGCTTATGAAAGTTCTAAGATTTACAAGGAAAAGACCAAAGCTTTCTATGATAAGCACATTCTGCATAAATCTTTTACAATTGGTGATAAGGTCTTATTGTATAACTCTCGATTGCATCTTTTCCCTGGTAAGCTTAGATCTTGATGGGATGGACTGTTTATTATCCATAATGTATATCTCCATGGGGCTATGGAGATTCTGAATCTAAGAACATGGGTAATTTCGAAGGTTAATGGTCAGTGTTTGAAATCATTCCTCGAGTTTTCTACTACTGATAGTGAAGAGGTCATGGATCTCTATGAACCTCTTTACACTAATGACTAACTTTTAATCAGGTATGACCCCCTTGCATTGTCTTCGCTTTTAATTCTTTCCATGCATTGAGGACATTGCATTACTTAAGTGTGGGGGAGGGAAACCAGTTTTTGTTTTTTTTTTCACTTTGCTTTGTTTGTTTTTCTTTTTATGTTTGAGCTTGCTAAGGATGAAGTCTACTTTGGCTTTTGGTTAATGATCATACCATTCGATTGCTTGATGTATGCAAATAAAAGTTTTAATTAAGGTGTCAATTTTGAACGTATTAAAACTCTATTGAGAAGAAAGAAACAAGTCTGTATCTTGAGATGGGTCTTTCTTTTGAAAAATAAGAGACCCTTGTTTTATGGTGTTGGACCAGGTGTAAGTCTGTGGGTTTCTTGTACTTTTGGTTTGGAGTTGAGACATTCTTTTTAATTTGACATGAGTTACCAAATGCACAATTTTAAATGAAGTGTGAAATGCGGTATAAAGAAGAATAAGAATTGATTCCCTTGGAACTAGATAGGGTATTACGCCTCAGGAAGCGTGGTGTCTTGATCGAAAGTCTGAGGGAGGGAACTTCTGAAAGAACTCTAGTATCACTGTCTTTGTGGGCATATGCAAAAAGTAAAGCTACATAGTAACATGGGTGTATGGTGTTTCCTCTACCATGTCATTCAGGCCAAAAGTAGTGGAGTAGAATAGAGTTTATTAAGCAAAAAAAAGAGAAAAAAAATATGCAAATATCATTAATGCTAGGTAACATGTTTGGTCAAAAACACTCCAATGCCTTAGTCATTGGTTCTCTATTTCTTTACAAGTGGTTTTGCCTTAAGATAAGGATGTTTTGGAAGAGATGAAGTGAGTTCCAAATTAAGAAATATGCTAATGCCTGGAATTGATAAAGGGTAATAAAGTTCAAGTGTGGGGGTCCCTCGTAAGAAGAATTATCTTTGCTCCAGATCGGTATGGCCCTTACCTTTAGCCAAGGTTGGGATTTGTTTATTCTGAATTTTGGGTGTATATTCACTGCAAACACCCACGAGACACAACTCGTCCACTAGGGGCGACCTAGGAATTTAAAGGTTTGTTGCACATGCTTAGTGCAACCGTGATTCCTCTGAAAGTGAGTTAGGTTTTTTTTTATTTTTATTCTTTTTCTTTTGTTTTGCTCGAGGACTAGTAACATCTAAGTGTGGCGGAATTCTGATGAGCACATTTATGTGTGAAATCTAGTGTAGTCTAAGTGTGGCGGAATTCTGATGAGCACATTTATGTGTGAAATCTAGTGTAGTAAAACATGCATTTTACATATTTAGAATGGAGCTACCTTGGGTTTTACTCGCTTTTTGCAAGTTTTGTATTTTCAAGGCCTTAAGGACTATCGGGCTCTATATTTCCAATTTTACATGCAAAGAGGTCCTATTTCTTTTCATGGCTATGAAGAGGATAAAATTCTGAGCAAGATGAACCTGTTCAATTGCAAGTACACATTCATTTGGTCAACCGTACAAGTGATTATTCTTTTTGAGTCAGAAAAAGAATAATGGATAAGAACTGAACTGAGATGCAGAACCAGCCCATCTGCAGTTGTCCCAAGGGTATAAGGAATATTTCAAATACCAATAAGGATCGATGGACCACATCCTTAAGTGATTGAAGATTCGTTTTTTGTAACAACAACTACCTAGCGTAGTTGGTGAGTTATGGTGTGCAAAATCCCTTCCTTATTAGGAGGTCTCAAGTTTGAACCTCTTAGCTGCCATTTTGTTGAGGTTTTTTTTAGAAGATTTTCTCTCTCTTACGCATCACTTAAAGGAGGTCGGCCAAGATGGTTGTACGGAAGTTTGAAGAAGAGAGAGAGAAAATAAAGAGAAAAAATAGGAGAGAAGAAGAAAAAAAAAGACAAGGGCATGGACGAAATTTCTCATTAAAATAGAATATTGTCCAAATCCAAGCAAAAAAAATCGGCCAAAAGGGGTTTATTGCACAAGAAGAGATAGAAAAATAGAAAAAGGGAGAAAAAATAGGAAAAAATCTCTTTCCACACGCTTTCTCTCTTCTCTCTCCTCCACTTCATCAACAAGATAAAAAAATCTTTTTTTTAGAAGCTAAAATTGTTAGCTTCCTTCACCTATTCTCTATGTAATAGAATTAACACAAGGGGAGGAGGACTTCATTCTTCTTCTAGGGTTTTTTCTTAGTTGTTCTATCTCTTTCTCTAGTTTTCTCTTTCTATAGCTCTAGTTCTAGGTTTATGCTTTAAACACTTTTGTAAGTACTTTTTACTCAATTAACGCAAGCACTTTTGTTTTTTTATTCAGTATTTTTATTTTTATTATTTAAACAATTGAAGTTGTAATTTTCAAGTTCTAGTTCTAGGCTTAGTTCTAGGTGACAAGAATAAGCTATGAAGCATGTCTTTCAAGTTCAATTTTTTTTTCTTCAGATTTATTTTCTCTAGTACTAGAAATTTCAGATTTTGTTTATTCCAGATCTTGTTTTTAGTACTGGTAGTATCTCAAATCGATTAAGTTTTTAGTTCAAGGGTTGAAGTTCAAGTAAGTGGGCTCCTTCAGTAGTCTTCTCTCCCCCCTCTTATTCCCTCTTCTGACTATCATTTCTTTCTTAATTTAGGATTTTAATTTCAGTCGTTACATTATTGCTATCCTTTTCCCCCAAGGTTCATGGCTAGTGTATTTGTTGGCTTTGCCCCTCCTAGCCATAGAACCTTCATTTTATTGTTTTTATTTTAATTGTCTCTCTTTCCCTAAAGCCAAGTAAAGTAACCCTTGTAAGAGTGACTCTCTGGTCAAGCAGGAAAGCTCATATTATGATGCATCCCTCGAGCTAAGTAGAGAAACCTACTTGTGAGTCTCTCTCTAGCTTTATCCCCTTTCTTTTACTTTATTTTTATTTCAGCATTTTTTTCCTTCATTTCTTTTTATTGCGTGGGGTGTTTATTTTTAGCTATTTATTTATTTAATTTTAATTGCGTGGCTTACATGTTTAAATTCTCAGATGACGAATGGTTAGGACGTTATTTTAGATACATATGTTTAGGACGGTAATTAGATTAGATCACAAGCATTAATCGGTTCACTATCGCATTATTAAAAGAAGCAAAAAAAAATAAAGTGGATGCTCTTCCTGTGTTCAACTCGTAGCTATACAGATCCGTACGAATGCAGTTACATTTTAAAATCTCATACACATTCCAAGCTATTACAACACCATATTCCCTTCACAGATCCAATTAATAGAATAGTGAAGAAAATCCTCCTAGAAAGCAAGTCCAAAGGAAGAAAGAACAATTAAAGAACGCAAGATGAACCATCATAGTGGTAGAAAAGGCAATGTAATTTGAGAAGAGATAAAAAAGAGGCAATAAGTCATTTCTTGTACAGACAACCTCCAAGGCATTTAATAGGCCACCACTATAGATTTTTTTATAGGGGTGCTCCACTCACATGATAGGTGACGAGGATAGATTCCTAAGCCCCAATTTAGTTGAGGGTGTATCAGTCAATTTGGTAACAATGATAGTGCCAAAATTGAAGGTAAAGGTAGAATCAACTTGAGCAATGGAAGAATTAAGTCCCATAATGTCTTGTATGTCAGTGGATTGAGACACAACTTTCTCAATGTGAGTCAGGTATGCGACAATGGCAATGAAGTTCTATTCATCAAAGAAAGGTGTATAGTCAAGAAGGCAATAAATGGAAAGAATGTGGCTTAAGAGACACGGTGTCACACCCCATTCCTTTTGAACCTAGAATATGACTAGGATGCTTACTATCATCTTACAAGACCTACTAGAATCTCAAAAGCAATACTTTACACTTAGAACCACAACAAGAATCACTAAATCAGATACAGCGGAATAAGATAATATACAAAGCATGATTTCCCCACTGGGGAGGACTACAATGTGATAAATTTATTACAATAACAAGTCTATCTCAAAATTAAAGTACAATACGTACATCATACTAATTCAAAAATATAACATCCCAAAAAGACGACAAATGATAATAGACAACACAAATTCCCGGTCACGGCATTTTGTAGGCATAGTCATCGTAAGCACAATCTATATCGTGCTCCTCAGCCTCTAGATTCCACCAGTCGCCATCATGCTCAGCCATAAAGGAGGAAGTGTCACTACTCATAGGTATGACTGTACCTACATCATAATCTAAAAAGGAATATGCACGTGATGTGAGTTTTAATAAGCTTAGTGGGAGATGGGGAACATGTAAACAAAAACATATAGTCCATGATGCGATACATAATGCAATTCATGTTATTATCCACCTAGCAAAAAACTAAGTCAAGATAGTGCAATTGCAACACATTAGGCAATATCACTAGTCTCGAAAATTGCCTATCGGTCGCACAGCAATACAAAATGTAGTGGTGATTAGGAGCCTGCCAGTCTCGGAATGCTCCCTTGGTCACTTAGCAAATCCCTAATAACCCTGTTATGGTGCCACAATCCCAAAAAACACATATCAATCACCGATGCTCAGTCTACCTTCGGCAATAATCAAATCGTACCGTGGAAGGGATATTCCAAAAAATTTTATCAGACTTATCACAATGGATTATCCAACACCTAACCCTGGTGTTGGCAAAGGGTCATAGCACAAGTTATTTCATCATAACTGTAATAATACACATGTCCTTCATAATGATATAGTCGTAAGCGAATACGGTACCGAAAAAGACCTTGCCAACATTGCAACTTATTTCCAAGCCTAGTTCTAGCATATACAATTTAATATGGCGAATACGGTATCAGAATTGACCTGGGCCACACTGCAACCCATTTCCAAACCTAGCTTTAATGTGCACACAATGCATGATAGTTACAATTACGTGGTGATCACGACACCGAAATCCCCCCCGACCACATCGGATCACACCTATTCACACACAGCAACCACAATAGAAAGTTTTACATACAAGTAGTTGAATCAATATTAGATTAAACATACATGACACTGTGCAAAGTGACAAGCAACAGTTTTTTAATGTAAAACACTCCTCAAAAGAAAATCAGACCACCCACTCACCTTGTATACTACTGACTTAGTGAGATTTAACCCAGAATCAACACCCAAAGATACCTAGATAGGTCTCACCAAGAAGTTTGTCTCTCACCTATAACATGTGTAATTTTAGTGTGTTAATGAAGGTCCCCAAAAAGATTCCTTAAAAGATTCCCCAAACAGCACTGGAGAAGATTTAGCAAGGACCCACTAGTAGGTCAATAATCACAGTGGATCATCTACCAACGATGGATCATTCACCTTATAGAAAATAAGCTTAAATAGTAATTTCCACCAGTAGGTGCCACCGGTTGATTAGGTCCCATTGGTAGGTCTCAACAGTGTGGAACAGGAACTTTAGATCTTAAAATTTGTCAATCGGTTGGTTTCACCAGTAAATCAATGATCCACCAGTGGTGATCGACTTGTGATAGTCTAAAGACTATCTTCCACTCATATCCCAACCACTATAGACACCCAAATCATGTCATTTTCCCTCGACAATGATGATTTCCAGGATTTGAATGCAATCTACACTTTCAATCAGAGGAGAACTCGGTCTTTCAAAGTGACCTAGACTCATCTTAAAACCCTAGTCTAGCCCAAAACCATAACAAAACCCAAAACCCTAATCCAGCTAGGGACTCATACACAACTAGACTCTATCCAATTTCATGACTCCCGATATTAGCACGTTATACATTAATGAATGAAATCTATGTACTCTCCAACAGTGTGGGAATGGCAAAAAAATTGAAAATCCCCAGGGTGCAATAGGAAAAAAATCCTTCCTTATGGGTCCCAAACAATTCTGGGCCAAATAGAAGCTTGACACCTGTACTAATGGATAGTACACCGAAAGAAAATTCTAACAACATATGGTGCACAAAAATCGGACCACCGGATCTCCCAAAATAATACCAAAATCTGAAAGCCCTACGGAGGGTAAGATCGACATCTTTTGGCCCGAGGTTCAGGGAAGGAATATTCCCTTCCTGCAGGCCCATGAGATTGCAAAATGACCAAAATTCACTTAGTATTATGCGGGGATGCCAACTGTGCATGAACTGCACTCGCAGGCCAGTAAAAAATATGCCATGTTCAATGGACCCATGAGATTTCACCTTTCTTGGGTCTGAATCGCTATAAGGCACTATTCATCGATCCCAGGATAGGATTTTTCACCTTTTCACATACCCTTCCCCTTCCAACTACTAAGGAGTGTCCAACTACTGAAAAATTCCTTTAGTCTTCTTTTTAAATCTTTTTCATCCAATGCTCTCCCAAGACAAAATTTTGATGAAATACTACCAATCCCACCACCTTGATTTGCATGTTAAAACCTACAAAATCCAGAAATTAAAAAAAAAATCCAGAAAACCCCCTAATCCTTAGTAAGACTTTAGGATTCCATAAAAGCTTCGAATGATTCTCCGAGACTCCTATAAACTCCCCTATAATCCCAGAACTCTATCAAAATTCCTAAAAATTCTTTGAAATTACCACTAGTCCTCTAAAGCTATGAAAGGTCATAAAAAGGTTCGATTCTCCAAATAAGGAAATAGACGGTCAAACCCATCTTTGCTCGAGCCAGGGGATACTAAACAAAGTTCATGTCAACAACAATAGGGACCCACCCCTTTCGACCTGAATTAAGGGTTAAACACAAGTATAATCTCTCAACTTGATAAGCATAATATATAATATTTATATGTGTATGGTGGTGTAAATAGTAGAATACAAATAATTTAGCCATGGATTCGGTATAGGATTAGTCGAGGATAATGTTCGTTCTTAAGCATCTAGTAGGAAGACTTGTTTAACTGGGTGGAGTGGGTGCCTAACACCTTCCCAACTCCATAACTTGACACTTACCCTTATCTCTGGTTAAGACCAATTTTCAAGCCATTTCCTTATGGATTGAGCTTACCCATTGGGTAGGCCCAAACCCTAAGTAGTGACTCTAAATATAATATCCCCCAATCCCCAATATTGGACCACCATCTTTAATATTCCTTTTAGAAAACCAAACCCATAGGGGAAGCTAGAATCTCTATGAAAGAGGCCCACATGTGTCTTTGGGGATACAGTGGGTTGAAGGATATAAAACTCTGGCGTTCCTCTTACAATGAAGACTCCACTGGGGGGGGGGTTGTCAAACTTCCAACACTATATGCTACCATTAAATGCAAGAACGTTCCCACTTGCTAACACTTGTATAAAGACATGTCTTCGCTAGCCCATGCTTGTAATAGTTTATGCTAACTACATCGATCATGCATTGTGATCAAAGTGAAATCATCAAATGAGGGTATTCCTCGTCATGCCAGCACCCTCGAGGAGGTCCATGCACATTATGACATTCTGAGATCAAATGATGGCTACTTCTCACACTAAACATATGCATACACTCACTGCATAGATCTATCTATCCCCATAGTTGGTTGTTTAACCTCGCGTCTAGTCACGAGTAATGGGCTACGAAACCACACCCCTTGATATAGTACCTTCTAGCATATCAAAAGGACCACATGCCTTGAGTATATCGTTCTTGTCAAGGGTGGTCAATTATGTCCCATTTTATCCATTGCATCCCCACATCATGTAGGAAATAGACGGAGAACTAGGAACTCCAAAAGCTAACTTATGGAATTGTTTGCTACTTGTAATGGGATTCCCTCTTAACATATTTTGATATTTGGGTCAGACTCTCTTAAGTGGGGTTCGGTTAAAGATTCCTCTCATTTTCGGGGCTAAGGCATGGTTTAGTAGCATTAGTCCACACAACTCTGAGGTGATTCTTATTAAGCTATGCAAAGGAATTGAACCACTACTAGACCTGCACCGGTGACTCAGAATGAAGAATTATCAAGTGGTTTAAATAAAAGGAGAGTAAACCCAGTGAACATGAAATATTTTACAAGAGCATTCTTGGGACTCTAGTGTTCTTAGTAGCATCAGTCCACACAACTCTGGGGTGATTCCCATTAAGTTGTGCAAAGGAACCGAACCACTACTAGAGCCACACCGGTGACCCAAAATGAAGAATTATCAAGTGGGTTAAATATAAGGAGAGTAAACCTAGTGAACATGAAATATTTTATGAGAGAATTCTTGCCAGAGCCACCTTGTTCGATCTTTTGCATTATGATATGTATTCAACTAAAATGTTAAAACTTTGGTTAAAGTCTTATCATTATGCAGATTGACCTTGCATGAACCACTTGTTTGTATATAAATCCTTTCTCTTTATTAAGAAAAAAAAAAAA
>NC_056562.1:12623329-12635987 GCF_013358625.1 Macadamia integrifolia | reverse complement strand
GGGGGGGGGGATAGGCACGATTCCACATCCGAAAGATTTCTTGCGGTCCATGTGGACTCATTAGGGCAACCGGTTGACTCGCGTTAGTCTAGTGCCATCCACTTTGTCTTTTCACAACTTAGACATACAAGACCTGATTAGAATGGGCTTGAGTGCACGAGACCCGACCAACAGTGATACACATGAAGCAGCATGGGTTCATCTGATGGAAGCAATGCAGGTGGAAATGGGTTAGACAAATTCCATCCCCTATGTGGGTGAGAAAGATCCCCTTAGGCCCGCCACTCCTCAAGGAGCAACTACTATGCTAAGAGCCCCTAGGTTCCTAATAGAAGAGGAAGAGGAAGAAAATGCTGCCCATGTTTAGCTAGTACCTCCAAAAATTGAAAGGGAGAAAAAAAATAACACAAAATCAAGAGAAATTGATAAACATGTTTCGAAATGGCAAAGCTTAAGAAAGGAAGGCCATGGATCCCAATGACAAGAGCTTCTTCTCAAGAGCAAGGATTCCCAAGAAATTCAAATGACAGAATGATAAGTTTGATGGATTAGGAGATCCCAAGGTACACTTAAAAGTCTTTATGAGGATCACAAATCATGGCACCTCACTAATGAACAAATAGGTCAAGCTTTCATGTTGATCTTATTCGGATCGGCATTGAGATGGTTGACACGATTGGAGACCATACAAACTCAGAACTGGGCAACACTCGTGAGGGCCTTCACTAAACAATACTTATATGACACCTAAGTCGATGTGAAGTGGTCATAATTGGAAACCCTAAGGCAATAGTTAAAATAAGGGTTTGATGAATTCTTGATGAGATTTCGTGATAAAGCAGCGAAGATGGTGGATCGCCTATCAGAGCCAGAGCAAGTGGAGATATTGATAGAGAATCTCTCCAAACAATATGTTACAATCGTGCCCTAATACAGTCAAATTTGAACTTTTGTCAATAGATAATGCACCCGAGAGTGTCAGCTCTGCTACCCACTAGCTTATAGTAATCTACTACATAGAAGGGAAGAATGACCCGACATGTCAGTGCGGGACTTTCTAGTGGAGTTGGAAGGAATTCAAACCTCCCAAGCTTAGGTTGTAAGTGGTCAAACACCTCCTCACTTGACCACCCTTGCATGGTAGGAACAACATGGAAAGGCTTTGCACAAGTCCCAGGAAACCCCCTAGGTGTTGGCAAAAGGGGTTTTACAAACAACAAGTACAACAACTGTATTGTCCACCGCCAATAACCACTGGCTAGACAGTGACCTACTGGTGGCCATCTATCGGTGGGTCTTACAATGTTGAACTGCATTCTTTTCCCATGAGACCCACTACGCATAGTGTCCAACTCCACTCTTACCCTCACAATACATGGGACCTATGCACTCTACTTACACTCCTTCTAGACCCAAGGTGGTGGATTCCCATGGCCCAATCTTGGGTTGAGTTGGTTGGGACAAGTCCAAGAGCAAAGGCAAATAGGCCCTAAGGACCTTGCTTATATAAGATGGAAATAAGTCTTAGGGCTCATTTCCCACCTGAAGAGAACATGTGTGAGGGAGAGAAAGAATGAGGTGGACTACTAGGTATCCACCCTTGTTGGCGGTCTTTCCCTAAGGTAAGAAAACCTTCCCCAATCTCTTCCCTCTTCATTTTTGGGTTTTCAGTAGGTAGTGAACCAGAGTATTTTTGGGTTGTAAGGGTGTTTGATGGTTGAAAGGGTGTAGGCTTAGGTAATCTTAAGTACAAACTAGAACTAATGTAAGGTACAGCAACACAGCTCCAAAGCTTGATTCCAGTGCAAGAATCTCGACAATAATAATAGATTGAACTTTGTGGGATCCCCCAAAACATGGGAGGTGGTATTTATAGCTTTGGACCTCTTGGTCAGCCAAGTAAGGTGTAATGTGCTTCCATATGTGGGGTGACCTCTTTCCTCCTTAGAGAGAGATTGATGTTCATTTATGGGAAGTACATATTTCCCTAAGTTGTGAAGAAATATTCACATTCGTCACAGGGTTTTTCTAGAATATTTTAGGTGTCCTAGAGGCTTTAGAGTGTGTCTAGATGCATGCCTTGATCAGGAAGTAGGGATCTGGGCAAGATATTGTCCAAGATTTACCAAATCCTAACAAAATCACTAGGCCAGCAAAAAATGGGCTTTGGCTATCACAATGTGGGTTTTGACCAACACCAGTTAACTTGCAAATGGCATCAGCCGAAATGCATCTGATGCTAGCATAAGTCAGTATGATTCTGGCTGGGGTTGACTCGATAGGTTGGTCCAATTGGGTTTTTAGCTCAAATTTGGACCAGTATGTGGCCTTTTGTGTGGTTTTGGTCATTTCTAAGTGTGTCAAAGACATTTTCTAATTTTAAAACATTTTTGTTCAATTAATTAACCATCCTATGTTAGTATGGAAGAGAAAATGTGCCAGCTAGGTCAAAGAAGAGATCCTAACCATAAATATAATATCACTCTATGTTTCAGGGGGTTCCCAACTTATCATTGCTTAGTCCTTCCAGAGATGACAAAATGGGGTGTCTACAAGTGGCCAATTAATCAACTATTGATTTGGCATATTGAAGGAACAATGTAATGGATTTGTTTGGCTTTTAATGGAGATTTTGAAGATTGAGATAGAGAGATATCATCCTGGTGGTGGAGGCAGAATTGAAGGCGGTACGAGGAGTAGTTCAGCTATCATGGTTGGTGTCTTTAACAAGGATCAATGGAATGACAAGTTTAGATAGTGAGGCAATCAGCAAGCTCATGAGTTACGAGTCTTATTATTGTCAGGTTCAGGCGGCCTGCTGATCAAAGGGGCAGTGGGTTGTGCCATCTACATAGATAGGAGTAAATTGGTGGGAGTTAACTTAATGGAAAGGAAGTTGTGGGTAAGAGGTAAAAGAAGAAAGAGATGGTGGATGATGTGCCAATGGTAGGAGTCAATAAGACTATAGAGGGAGAATACAAGCCCATGATGAGAGAGAAGAGAGGTTGACTAGGCTTGGATGGCATGAGCCTTCACTGACTTTGATACCATCTCAAAGCTATTACTTTGATATTATTTCAAAGACAAAGTTTTCTTGCACTAGAAGTTGAATGAGGCGACGAACTAGATATAAGCCCCTCTCCCTCCTCCCCTTGGATCCTATGGCACTGAGGCCATGCGACAAATGGATTCCGGTACACCATATCCTGAAAAAAACTTGGTTCTTATTTCTCAATTGTAAATCAGCTACATAGAATAACAATATATAGATACAAGAGAAGCCCTAGTCGGATGAGATAGAATAGGAAACAAAGATTACATGGTCATCCTCTTAGACGACAAATATTACATCAAATTAAAAGATGGAAAGAGTCCATAATAAGCTAGAACGATATTGAGTCCAAGATAAAATAGAAAACTCAATATACGTTTAATAGTCTTTTTCCAATACATTGGCGTGAGATAAATCAACCAATTGACTACATAGCTTCTATGGATTTGCGAATGGGGGTTGTAAATCTCTGTAATTCTTAGGAATTCTCCAAGGATTTGTGTACCGTTGTAAGGAAAGATGTCGACCAATTTTTTTTCTACATGCTGTAATCTTTCCTTTTTATTCCAGCAAATTATTTTAGAGGACATGTCTACTTTCTAGGAGTGACCTAGTGCCCATACATAGGGATGTGAAACCCTCCTTGTCGATGCCCGAACATGCGCTCGCATTGGCCGAGGCAATGGCGCAAGGCCATGGTTTTGAATAGAAAACATTTTCTCGTTATTTCATCTATCAGAAACAAATATATATATATATATATATCCACACGTGCATTACAAGAGTGTGTTTGTTGGTGTGCCTTACCCAAAAAAAAAATGTGTGTGTGTGTGTGTGTGTGTGTGTGTGAGAGAGAGAGAGAGAGAGAGGGATTGTAGGATAAAACTTTATAATATGTGCAAACAAAGTTGAAATGTGAAGTAAATTTTATGATCAATAGAACTCCTTTTAATCAAAGATCAAATTCTGAAAATACAATCTAAATTAAAAAATAATAGAAAGGCACACACTTCTGTTTTGCTTGAGATATATATAAACATTCAACTTAGAGAGTCCTCATGCTTGGCATGTTACTCAATGGAGAAAACTTCATTTTTGTTCCATTTATATCACTAATCCACTTGTGCAAGAAAATAATTTCACCCATTTTAACTACCCAAAGTTGCTTCAGTGAAGAACACAAAAAGAATGCCACATCATACAAACCAGAAAGAACATGGAAAGAGCAGGCTTTCACTCACATGTCAGTTAAATTTGCTAAAGCAGAAATTCTAGGAGGAACTGGCCCTTCCAAACCGCTAGCCTGTACGGCCCACATCACAAATTTTGTAAATATCTCATTTCATCGATGAGTTGATCTATGAATTTGAACAGCCCATAGTATGAAACCAGCAAAGTGATTACTTTGCTCCATAAGTAAACGGGCTGACAATAGCATGTCTAATGCAATGTCATCCCTCTGAACATGCAAACACCAAAAGTAGATACATACTCATGCAAACATCTAAATTTTCCAGTAGAAACTTACAATCATATAAACAGGATCAAAAACTTATATTTAATCATCAAATCATAACAAATTTCTACAAAATAGATTTGAACTGGGATGATCAATTTGCTAAGTAGACAATAGAATAGTGTGAGAACCTGTAGAAACGCAACCCTAAAACGATGTAGAAGATAATGGAAAAACAAAACAAACAATGCACACGGATTTTACGAGGTTCGGCAAAGTTGCCTACGTCCCCGGTGAGATGAGATCCTGCTTCACTATCAATGGAGAATAGGGCGCTCGTCCTCACACCTCTCAGTATTGCTTGCATTACAGAGAAAGAAACCCTCGCTACAAATATATAGCGAAAAAAAACCCTAATCCAGAAAGTACACAATTGCCCTCAAATAAAAAATTCAAGCGGGGGGCTGCGCCCCCTACACCCCCTGCATAGCAGAGGGCCTCCTGCCCCCCTTGCAACCCCCACGGCCCGTTAACCGGCTAGCTGGACCGCCGTCCGGCCTGTCTAGGTGCTGCACCAGTACTCCCTGGATTAAACTGCGACGGAATACAAAACATCATACACCAACAGAACCATCTCGAAGAAATAAAGAGTCATAAAGTTATTAAAAAGACTAAATGAACTTACTTTTGTAAGAGTAGGACCCACAACTTGTAGTGCTTAAGATTTATGAGATGGAAGAAGAGAGAGAGCTTACGAAGATGGAAGGATAAGGAAACAATAGGCAAAGCATATCATAAAAGATATTTTAAAAAGAGAGAAGGGGAGGAACGTGAGAGAGGAGGGAAAGGTTTATTGCAAAAGAAAATAAAAAGTGTGTGTGAGAGAGAGAGAGAGAGAGAGAGAGAGGGGATTTAAAGGATTTTGAAAAAAATATAAAGAAAGACAAAGAAAGAAAGGATAGGAAGGGAGAGAGTAGGAGATGCTGGAGATTAGAGAAAGAAAATCATAAAATATATTTTAAATAGAAAAAAAAGGAGGAAGGTGAGAGCAAGGACGGTGAGGAATTTTGATTGGTAAGCTAACTAATAAGAGTTTGGTAGAAAATTTCCTAAATTATAGATTTTTTTTTTTAAATAAATCCTAAAAAAAATGTTGAAAAGAGAAAAAGAGATGAATGTGAGAGAGGAGGGAAAGGCTTATTGCAAAAGAAAATGGAAAGTGAGAAAGAAAGAGATAAGGAAAGAGATTTGAGTAATTTTTAAAGAATATTTAAAAATATCAACAAAAATATAAAGGATACCAATGATATAGAAAAATAAAAAAGATTGACAAAAACACTACAGCATAAATATGTTTATTCTATAAATCTATTTATTCTAAAATAGATAAGCCTAGAAATTAGAGAACATTTTTAGGCATAATACTCTCAACTAAGAAATTAAGATAAATGATAAAATCTTTTAGGGTGGGACTATATAAAATATCCAAAAATGCATATGGTATGGTTTCTTTTTTGGCATTAATATTGTGTAAGAAATTATTGAAAAAAATATTCTGATTTAAATATGGCATCTTACACAAATAGACAAAAGAGACAACTTAAGGTATAATGAGAGATCCCAAGGCAACATTAAACATCAAGACACAATATCTTGAACAAATCAATGATCTTACATCACTTCCAAACTCAGGATAAACCAAAATATAATCCAAATAATCAAGATAATTTAAAATAGAGTAGATAAATTGCAGTGGCCTAAAAGATCCGCCATCAGATCAACCAAAATAAATAATATAAATACTTATTATTGGGTTAGGATGAGCTTGGAGTACAAAACCAAATTCATTTGCATAGAACTTGAATTCAAGAGCAAAGCCAGAAATGACCTCTTGCTTTCTACTTCTTCTAACCAAATTACAATATTAAGTTGTTTCAAGAGTCAATCTTCTTCGGGACAAACCATATGTTGGTTCACAATTTAAACGCTCCAACCTTCGATGTCCTATTAGGGTCGACTTAAGGAACTCCTAATGGAGTACCCAATACGCTCCCATCACACAAGTGTTGATGTGAAAAGAATAAATTGAATTGCAGGACATCAAAATTCCAATATAGATTAGAAAAAGTTATAATCCTAAAGGTAAAAGGAAGGAAAAATACAAAAAAGTACGTTTATCAAGGGATGGTTGTTAAAAACATTATCTATCAATGCAAACTAAATACTCGAACCGAATATGGACTTTTGGCTATCAAACACGACCAATGAAAAGAATTGTTGTTTAAAATAACTTATGGGCCCCCGCTATCTCTCCAATCCAAATCGATTGGAAGATGGGAAAGTTTTAGCATCCATACAAATTTCTCTAAACCTGTTGGCATCTTGGTAGGACACACTTAGTGCCTAGATTCAATAGCGATGAGGCTTCAAAAACAATCTCTTACTGGAACAAATAAGAATGGCCAAAGACTGAAGTATAAAATTGCAGTGAGAAAACTCAGTTCATCCTGGAAAAAATAAATTCAAATTCTTTAGGAAATTCTCTTATATATCATAGAAACCTATAGAAATCAATACAACAGAAAGAACCTAAAATCTAAACACGAGTCTTAATAAAAAAAAATTAATTTAATAACACGGGCATTATATGTGAGTAGATTACTCACCATCATCCAAGCAAAAAAAAAAGATAAGAAACAGAAAGCATAGCAGGATCCCAAATGCCAACACAACCTCCACCACATAAATCATTCTATAGACAAAAGTTCATCTTGAGACTCAAAGACCATGAAAGGAAAAAAGCAAAACATCAGCCAACGCTTTTAGCATCACTTTGGAGTATGTTATTCCATAGGTTACATAAGAAGAAGAAAATAATTTTCTTTTAACCGAAGAAACCTAGAGATGAACAAGAAATTAAAAGGAGAGAGAGATGCATAGATAGATCTGATACCTAATGAGAATAAGATAAAAATAAAAAGAGATGATATGAGATGGAGAAACCTCAACGTATTTGGTTTCCTAATATTTTTCTTTCTTAATACAAATTTGGTATCCTAACACATAATAGAAGAAAAAAAAAAGAAGAGATATTTAATATATATATATATATTAAATAGAAGAGATTTGTTACTTAGTAAGAAAAAAAAGATAAGATAAAGATGGAAGGGGAGGACGTGAGATAGAGAGACCAAGACGAGATTGGATTTTCAATAAGATGAAAAAAAAAATAATTGAGTTGAATATCTTGAGAAGGGTTACCAAAAATTTGGGGGAAAAAAAAAGTAAAGAAGGAAAGGATATGAAGGATATATAGTAGTTAAACAAAAAAATAGGATATAATAATCCAAAAAAAGATTAGCCACAAAGTATGAGCACATGCTTTTATAATAGTACTAGTAAAATAAACACGTGCAATTGCACATGTAAGCATTTGTCAAGTGGCAGAGAAATTAAATGTCAACAATAATCTAAATGCATTTTAAAAATTATACTTTGTAAAATTTATTCATCCAAATTTTTGAAAGTCTCGATCTATTTCAATCTTTTTTTTTCGTTAAAGATTCTGAAATTTCATTAAAATATAAAGATAATGTACAAAAAAAACGAGGGAAGTTTTACCCCCCACCTTCGACATTGCCATCAGCAGGGGAAGAAAAAATCCCTAATACACAAAACGAAATCTCGGTCTAAAAATAGCATCTAGGGCAATTTCAGAGTTGATCCTTGCTGGGAAGGAAACCGGACAGCTTGAAGACTCAGTTTTTGTCGCCTCTTTTGCAAGAAAATCAGCTACTACATTTGCTTCTCGATAGCAGTGTGTAATTTTCCATGTGATGGAGTCAAGAAACCGAATGCAAGAGATCCAATCCTGATAAATATACCAAGGAATGGATTGAGCTTTGATTGCTAAGACAACTGCTTCAGATTCTGATTCGATCCAAAGTGAGGATGCCCTCATTACTTTGGCCAAAAAAATGCTGTCAATGAGAGCTTTGAATTCAGCATAGTAGTTTGACTGGATACCCAAAAAACTTTTAAATGATCCAATGACACCTCCCTTGTGATCTCTGAGGACACCCCCTGCACTAGCTTTACCAGGGTTCCCTAAAGAGCAGCCATCGATAATCAGCTTTAGCCAACCCCTAGAAGACTTGAACCAAGTCATTTCTAGCGTAAGAGGAGGGCTTCTTGAGCTAATCGTTATCCCAAGGCGACGATAGCAAAGAAGGTCACTGGTGTTGTTAATAACACTCTGAGTGCTAAATTTTGCGAGCTGAATTTCTTGTTTCATTTTATCAAATATGTGAAGGGTAGAATGCAGAGCGCCATCTTGGAACATCCTATTCCTTTCTCTCCAAATATTATCAGCAATAACTACCAGCCCAATTGACCATGGGTCTTTCACTGAAAGGGATCTTCTTTTCCTGGTCCACCACAAGGCTAGGTGAGGAAGATCGGTGGGGTTGGGCCAATATAATCGGAAGCAGTCCAGAAATCGCTTCCATACATCCACAGAGAAGTTGCAGCTTAAGAAGATGTGGTTGAATGATTTAGCTTCCATACCACAAAGACATCATTTAGAGACCATTTGAATGCCATTTTGGGCAATGATATCATCTGTAGGGATTTTCCTATGCATTAAGTGCCATCCAAAAATCGACTGGCGAGGTTGTAGAGATTTGTTCCAAACTAGGGAAATCCATGGGATGTTAGGATTCCTTCTTCTAATTTCATTCCAAGTTGAGAAGGAGGAGAAAACACTTGACTCAAATTGAGGAATTCGAATTTTTTTTGTTGCAGAAAAAAAACTCCCTTAACATCTCAGAGTTGACCTCAAGGAGGCCCCACTTACCGTTTGAAATTAAAGCTGAAACCATTGTTGAGGAATTATAGAGAGGTGAAAGAACCCCACCACATGATTCCACAATCGAAGATCCACCCAACTAGTTGTCGTTCTAGAGATTAATTTTTTTCCATATCCTATATTCCATTTCTCTCTACTAGACACAAACTTCCAAACTTTGCAAATTCTAGGCCAAATAGACGATGGTCTAATAAATTTTTTTGGGTGACCATTTGATAGAAAACGAGCCTTAAGGAAGCTAGAAAAAACTGAATTTCCATGCTTGAGGTTCCAAGCCATTTTACAAAGCAGAGATGTGTTGACATCTCGCATCCTGCAAATGTTGAGGCCCCCTTCTTCAATAGGTTTGCAGACTTGATCCCATTTTACCGTCACTGCCTTTGAAGAGTCTAAATCTCCCATCCAGAAAAAATTCCTCATCCACTTTTCCATTTGCACAATCATTGAAGATGGCCACCAGTAGATTGAACAATTGTGCACAGGCATGCTGGAAATAACTGATTTGACTAGTTGGACCCGACCAGACATTGAGAGAGTCTTCCCTTTCCATCCTGATAAGCGATCTCTAATTTTGTGCAGAGTTGGCATCACATATTGAGATTTAACTCTACCTTTGAAGATTTCCACTCCAAGATATTTTGTGGGAAACTTGCATGTAGGAATTCCCATAATGTCTATTATGGTCTGCTTTCAAGGAGCTGGAATAGATCCCATGAAGAGCTTGCTTTTTTCCAGGTTGACTGACTGGCCTGAGAATTCCTAATACTTTCTAATAAAATCTTTTAAGTTTCTCACATATTTGCTAGAAGCATTGATGAAAATAAAAATGTCATCAACAAATAACAAGTGAGTAGGGACTGACGCACCTCGAGGGCCTTTCAAGGCTTTGATGTCTTTCCTGTAGAAAAGATGCTTGAGACCTCTGCAGAGAACCTCTTTAGCTAAGATAAATAGGATTTGAGAGATCGGGTCACCTTGCCACAGCCCCCTTTCAACACTAAAATACCCAATCGGACCACCATTTAATAGGATGAAAATTTTTGAAGAAGAGAGAATCTGATGAATCCAGTTTCGCCAAGTATCAGAGAAACCAAATTTTTTCAGAACCTACATAATAAAATCCCATGAAATGGTATTGAAAGCCTTTTGGATGTCTATTTCAATCTAAATTATAAAGAAAAGAAAAATAATTTTAAGATGATTTTAAGATACAAAAGATTAGAGGAAGAAAAAAAAAAGACAAAACAAAACAAAAACAAAAATAAAGCAGATTATGAAGCAAGGTTGATTTAGTTTGAACACAAACTTTGTAAAGTTAGATTACAACCTCGAATACAACTTCTACAATTGATTTATTTGACTACGGGTTCAAACTAGAGAGTCTTCAACATAAGCAAAATCAAACAAAAAAATAGAAAATTACCACCTCCTCCACAACGGATTGTGTTTTACTATGATAGTAATAAGGGAGAGAAAAGTGTTATGGAAAAGGAAGAAAAATAAAGAGTATGATAGTAGAAGAGAGAGGGTTAGAGGAACGTAAAACCTCATACCTGTAAAGTAGACAATGGTCATTTATGGTGAATTTAGATGGCCATTTGTTAGCAGGGACAGACAAAATACAGAATGCACAATTGAACATTGAACAAACTTACTTTCAATATTAAAAAAATATCCCATCCAAGAGGAAAAATATTAAGCAGAATAATAATCACAACTTCAAGTACTAAATCTGAAAATAGCACATAAAATCTAAGCATGGGAGGGGAGGTCGTAAAACAAATCCAAAAATGGCTACACTACAGATGAAATTGCAAAATTGATAAGACAATAAAATAAATCATCTGAAACTGATAAAATATTTTGAATTAAAAAAGGGATTCCGAAACTTCACAATTTAAGTCTTTAACATAAAAATTAAAAATAAATAAATAAAAAAAGTACTCAATTCAGTACATAACTATATTTTTTATTCTATTGCTTTTTTAAACTAAAGCCCCCTAGACCTAACACTAAAAATGTTAATGAACAGGCATGTTAGAATACTTTTACAAATAGTTTCCTTTTTAAGCATGTGGATTCAAAAAATATAAGAAGATTTAAGCTAGTTTAAAAGATGTCTTTTGTTCATCCTGATCAGAAGAAACTAAATCCCTATTTAAACGATTAAACTAATTTAAATTTAACAAAAGACACCAATAACCTTTAACAAAACAATTAACCAACCACAATAATCTAGAAGAAACACAATATAGTAACCGCAAATTTCAAAAAAAAAATTGCAAGAGAGACGGGGCAAGATTAGGACCTTCTTGAAATCTTGCAATTTCAAATAACAAATAGCTCGATTTCTATGTAGAGCGATCTTCTGCGCTTTTGTCTTCCCCATAGTGAGGGCTTCGGTACAAAACGCTAAATGCTTTTCCTCCCTTCTTTTGCATTAAAATAGTAACCAAGAAGGGAAAAAAAAAAAGAGAACAAGGAAAGGATCAAAAACCATAAAACCTAAAACCCAAATGGGATACTCTTTTGTAAGGTGCATTATGATAGGAATATCCTATTACGTACGCTGGCTCATCTTCAAAACTTCCACTTATTCACACCAACCACCGGTGATTTGCATAATTTAAAAAAACAAAAAACACCACCACCAACACCACTTCTATTGTTCCTCCATGTCCACATTACAACCATACATCCAAAGCCATCTCCATATGTCAATGCCAAACCCTCTTCCATTCCCTTCAAAATAAAAAACACCAAATTCCAACACAACAACCTAATCCCTATCAATAACAAAACCACAATCTCGAATGTAATAAATCATAATAACCAACACAATCTCCATTGAATGTCATAATAACCAACACCAATACCTTTTAAACTCAAGAGAGACAATTCTTCAACTATGGCACTTCCTTGGTAAGAAGCTTGATTATCTCCTATAAAAAATACCGTAGGAACCCCATCAGGTTTGATCAACAAGCATAAAATTGAACCAAACTCCAATGCTGGAGTGAATGCAAAAGTATCACTCCTGGTAAGACCAAGAAGAAGGGGGAGGAAGATTTTTTTTTTTTTGGTGGGGAGAATGAAAATGATAACAAAGGAAGGCAAAAAAGATTTTTCTATTTGCAGTTGACTGTGAAATCGGCCATGCATGCATTGGTCAACTCGTAGCAACTCAAAAGCTTGAGGCTAGTGAGGTTACAGTAGCGGAGAGAGAACTTTCTTGTAAAAATATAACTTTCTTGTACAAAAATCTTAAAGTATAGATTTTTTT